>NC_047019.1:50666051-50978055 GCF_902652985.1 Pecten maximus
GCCTTCTACCCTCTGTTTTACCGATTGTATAGGTAGGATCTATAGGTTTTGGTTGAAAACAGTATTGCTCTGGTCTTGAGGATATTTTTCGTTATGTTCGTAGGTTTCTCCTGTTGTCTGCGTGTTACGTGTTGGGGCGATATTTCCTCGAGTCTTGTTCAGGTCTTGACGCTGACCATATCTCTGGGCTACATACCTTTTACTTGACTTTCTCTTGGTTTTACTGAATAAGTTTTAATCCTTGGAAGATTTTCTTAGAGTCGTGATGTAAGGTTTGTTACAGGGAATATTGTTGATGGTTCATTGTCAGTTCTGTGTACGGAACCCCTTCTCCTTCAAGACCTTTTGCTATAGTTTCCTTGTAAATTTGGTTATTACATTTGTTCTAGTTTTTGATGGAAGTGGATGGTTTCTCCTCTTAGTTTATAGCTTGGTAGATAGAGCTAAATAGTCAAATACATTATGAGGGCGTGGTCCCTCTTATGTGTGTAGTTGTGTGTTAGATTTCTCTAGTACGGCTACTTTCTGTTTAAGTCTGTGACTTGTTGAAAGGTGAATACATTTAATGAATCTGTCGCCCCTAATTAAATTATACTGACATGGCATTAAAACTAGTCCAACAAGCAATTACAAAATAAATGTTCGCAGATTTACTATGTCCGCCTCATGCATGTAAGTAGATTACAAAATCAAATGCCGATCTTTGAATGGAAATGTAAACCATGACACATAACCGTTAATTCCGATATTATATAGTTTTCTTTATTTATTTGTTTTGTCTAGGGTTGGTCACGTGGTTGGGGTAGTGCAGGGTTATGTTCATTTCATTTTAATCTTGTTTATGTAAAACTGTCATATCTCTTCAATAAAGGGTGTGTGGTTTAAACTTCCAGTAGATACTTTTTTCTAATTTTTGTCATCAGTTTATTCATTGTTATTATTTTTCTACCATGTTTTGGTAATAGTGGTGCTTTACTCAGATCTTTACCATCGTTTCCTCATAAAAAGAAAGTTTGTGTTTATTTGTATGTACGTATGTACGCGCGTGCATGCGTGCGCGTGTGCGCGCGTGTACTGTCTAAGGACTGGATTGACGAACGGTCCGAATTTTACCAGATGTAGGGTCTATACATACACTATCGGTCGTCTTGGTCATCAATGCTTTGCTTTTGACAGTGATGTTTGACCTCCACACCGTATGGTTGCTGAGTTCGAATGTGCCCCACACAGCGACAGTGCACCATAAGAAGAACGATAGTGCGCCATAAGAAGAACGGCGGTGCGCAATGAGAAGAACGACAATGCGCCATGAGAAGAACGACAGTGCGCCATAAGAAGAACGGCAGTGCACCATGAGACGGACGACAGTGCGCCATAAGAAGAACGACAGTGCGCCATAAGAAGAAAGGCAGTGCGCCATAAAAAGAACGATAGTGCGCCATAAGAGGAACAACAGTGCGCTATGAGAGGAACGACAGTGCACCATAAGAAGAACGGCAGTGCGCCATGAGAGGAACGACAGTGCGCCATAAGAAGAACGACAGTGCGCCATAAGAAGAACGGCAGCGCGCCATAAGAAGAGCGATAGTGCGCCATGAGAGGAACAACAGTGTGCCATGAGAGGAACGACAGTGCGCCATGCGAGGAATGACAATGCCCCACGAGAGGAACGACAGTGGCATGGTAAGAAACATCCTTTGGGGAAGGGGAACAGATTTTGCATAAATGGTGACTCTGACCCCCAAGGGGCCAAAGGGGCGGGGCCTAATGGGGAAATAGAGGTAATTCCTTCAAATCGCTACTAGTCATAAAGTTATGAATGGATTTGAACCTGATTTGGTCAGAAACATCCTTTGGGGAAGGGGAACAGATTTTGCATAAATGGTGACTCTGACCCCCGAGGGGCCAAAGGGGCGGGGCCCCATATGGGAAATAGAGGTAATTCCTTTAAATCGCTACTTGTCATAAATTTATGAATGGATTTGAACCCAATTTAGGAAGAAACATTCTTTGGGGAAGGGGAACAGATTTTGCATAAATGGTGACTCTGACCCCTAAGGGGGCAAAGGGGTGGGGCCTAATGGGGAAATAGAGGTAATTCCTTCAAATCGCTACTAGTCATAAAGGTATGAATGGATTTGAACCCAATTTGGTCAAAAACATCATTGGGGGAAGGGGAACAGATTTTGCATAAATGGTGACTCTGACCCCCAAGGGGCCAAAGGGGCGGGGCCTAATGGGGAAATAGAGGTAATTCCTTCAAATCGCTACTAGTCATAAAGTTATGAATGGATTTGAACCCAATTTGGTCAGAAACATCCTTTAGGAAAGGGGAACAGATTTTGCATAAATGGTGACTGAGTAAGACTGACCCCCAAGGGGCCAAAGGGGCGGGGCCTAATGGGGAAATAGAGGTAATTCCTTAAAATCGCTACTAGTCATAAAGTTATGAATGGATTTGAACCCAATTTGGTAAGAAACATTCTTGGGGGAAGGGGAACAGATTTTGCATAAATGGTGACTCTGACCCCCGAGGGGCAAAAGGGGCGGGGCCCCATATAGGAAATACAGGTAATTCCTTTAAATCACTACTAGTCATAAAGTTATAAATGCATGTTGTAAACTCAGAGAGTCTGGACTTCATTATTTCTTTGAAGCAGTTGGGATCCCCACGCTATAACCATAAATAGCATTGTTTGAGGTTAACAAACAAAAGGAATTGAACATGAACATTATTTTGACATTTGGTCAAATCCAACCAGGTGAGCGATACAGGCCCCATGGGCCTCTTGTTTTGTCTAGGGTTGGTCACATTGTTGGGGTAGTGCAGGGTTATGTTCATTTCATTTTAATCTTGTTTATGTAAAACTGTCATATCTCTTCAATAAAGGGTGCGTGGTTTAAACTTCCAGTAGATACTTTTTTCTAATTTTTGTCATCAGTTTATTCATTGTTATTATTTTTCTACCATGTTTTGGTAATAGTGGTGCTTTACTCAGATCTTTACCATCGTTTCCTCATAAAAAGAAAGTTTGTGTTTATGTGTGTGTACGTATGTACGCGCGTGCATGCGTGCGCGTGTGCGCGCGTGTACTGTCTAAGGACTGGATTGACGAACGGTCCGATTTTTACCAGATGTAGGGTCTATACATACACTATCGGTCGTCTTGGTCATCAATGCTTTGCTTTTGACAGTGATGTTTGACCTCCACACCGTATGGTTGCTGAGTTCGAATGTGCCCCACACAGAGACAGTGCGCCGTAAGAAGAACGACAGTGCGCCATGAGAGGAACGACAGTGCACCATAAGAAGAACGATAGTGCGCCATAAGAAGAACGGCAGTGCGCAATGAGAAGAACGACAATGCGCCATGAGAAGAACGACAGTGCGCCATAAGAAGAACGGCAGTGCGCCATGAGACGGACGACAGTGCGCCATAAGAAGAACGGCAGTGCGCCATAAGAAGAACGATAGTGCGCCATAAGAGGAACAACAGTGCGCCATGAGAGGAACGACAGTGCACCATAAGAAGAACGGCAGTGCGCCATAAGAAGAACGACAGTGCGCCATAAGAAGAACGGCAGCGCGCCATAAGAAGAGCGATAGTGCGCCATGAGAGGAACAACAGTGTGCCATGAGAGGAACGACAGTGCGCCATGTGAGGAATGACAATGCGCCACGAGAGGAACGACAGTGCGCTATGAGAGGATCGACAGTGCGCCATGAGAGGAACGACAGTGCGTCATAAGAGGAATGACAGTGCGCCATGAGAGGAACGACAGTGCGCCATGAGAGGAACGACAGTGCGTCATGAGAGGAATGGCAGTGCGCCACGAGAGGATCGACAGTACGCCATGAGAGGAACGACAGTGCGCCATCAGAGGAACGACAGTGCGCCATCAGAGGAACGACAGTGCGCCAGGAACGGCAGGTGGACTCTAGTTCATTAGGTGAACTTTAGTTCAGCAGGGGTGTTTTAGTTCAGCAGGTATGCTGTAGTTCAGGCGATGTAATATCACACGTAGTCTATACTTCTATACCTAGTAATATCACACGTAGTATATACATCTATACCTACATAATGTAGTAATATAACACGTAGTCTATATATCTATACCTAGTAATATAACACGTAGTCTATGCATCTATACCTAGTAATATCACACGTAGTCTATGCATCTATACCTAGTAATATCACACGTAGTATATATATCTATACCTAGTAATATCACACGTAGTCTATACATCTATACCTAGTAATATCACACGTAGTCTATACATCTATACCTAGTAATATCACACGTAGTCTATACATCTATATCTAGTAATATCACACGTAGTCTATATATCTATACCTAGTAATATCACACGTAGTCTATACATCTATACCTAGTAATATCACACGTAGTCTATACATCTATACCTAGTAATATCACACGTAGTCTATATATCTATACCTAGTAATATCACACGTAGTCTATACATCTATACCTAGTAATATCACACGTAGTCTATACATCTATACCTAGTAATATCACATGTAATCTATATATCTATACCTAGTAATATCACACGTAGTCTATACTTCTATACCTAGTAATATCACACGTAGTCTATATATCTATACCTAGTAATATCACACGTAGTCTATACATCTATACCGAGTAATATCACACGTGGTCTATACATCTATACCTAGTAATATCACACGTAGTCTATACATCTATACCTAGTAATATCACACGTAGTCTATACATCTATACCTAGTAATATCACACGTAGTATATATATCTATACCTAGTAATATCACACGTAGTCTATATATCTATACCTAGTAATATCACACGTAGTCTATATATCTATACCTAGTAATATCACACGTAGTCTATGCATCTATACCTAGTAATATCACACGTAGTATATATATATATCTATACCTAGTAATATCACACGTAGTATATATATCTATATCTAGTAATATCACACGTAGTCTATACATCTATACCTAGTAATATCACACGTAGTATATATATATATCTATACCTAGTAATATCACACGTAGTCTATATATCTATATCTAGTAATATCACACGTAGTCTATATATACATCTATACCTAGTAATATCACACGTAGTCTATACATCTATACCTAGTAATATCACACGTAGTCTATATATCTATACCTAGTAATATCACACGTAGTCTATATATATATACCTAGTAATATCACACGTAGTCTATATATATATACCTAGTAATATCACACGTAGTATATATATCTATATCTAGTAATATCACACGTAGTCTATACATCTATACCTAGTAATATCACACGTAGTCTATATATCTATACCTAGTAATATCACACGTAGTCTATATATATATACCTAGTAATATCACACGTAGTCTATATATATATACCTAGTAATATCACACGTAGTATATATATCTATACCTAGTAATATCACACGTAGTCTATACATCTATACCTAGTAATATCACACGTAGTCTATATATCTATACCTAGTAATATCACACGTAGTCTATATATCTATACCTAGTAATTCTGAGCGTTCTATATCACACGTAGTCTATACATCTATACCTTGTAATTCTGAGCGTAGTGTATCGTTTTAATGTCAGTCTTTTTTTATTGCATTCTGTTGTTATTGGTGTTTTATTGTTTACATTTCTCAAAAGGAACTTAACTTTAGGAAGGACTTCAAATTGGATTTGACTTGAGATGTGCCATCAGTTAAAGTACCGCCCCGGTGTGTAAATCACAGACCTCAGCCATATCGCGTCCCCAGAGACAACCATAAAGACCACAAACAAAGTTAACGTGTCCTCAAAGCTATCTCCAAAAACCGCCATCTTTACACACGGTATCTCTGGAAGATATATTTTGTTTTTGTGAAACGCATTTTGCAATATATATTATTGATTCATTTGTTTCATAAATAAATCCGTTTTGATGTCTGGAATAAAATCAAACCAGTACTTAGATGCTTAGAACCAAACATGTGGTCATTCAGAGGTTTGGTTTTGTATCATATTAGGGACGGCCTCCCCTGTGTACAAGATGTATGCGTGTATATGATAGTACGGGACTAGACGGGTTAAAGTTAGCAGCGGATTCATTGTTCGAATCTCCAATCATGTATTATAAGAAAAATACTAATATTAAAGAATTCCTAATCCGCTGCTGCAGCGCTTTCGTTATTCGAATTCCCAATTGGCATTATAATCCCTAATAACGAATAACGAATTCGCTGCTAACTTCAGCCCGCTAAATAAAATCAGATGTTCCGAAAGTAAATCGTCGGATCCACCACCATCTGAACACATATATGTTATAACCAGGAAATATCACGTTCTCAAAAAGATACTAGGGGTAGTCAAAACGGAACGTCAATGCATATTAACGGGTATTTAACTGATAACCCGACGATGACAACGGAACTTCAAAACATATCATCCAGTAACAGGGCGGTCACAACAGAATTGTAAGGCATATACAGGAGTATTTGATCCAGAGCCGAGACGGTCACAACCGACTTTCATCGTACAATGTATATTAACGAGTATCTAAATAATAAACAAAGGGTGACAACCGACTTTGATCGCATATTAACGAGTATGCAACTCATAACCGGGCGGTGACAACAGAACTTCCAGGTATATTAACGAATATTTAATTGATAACCTGGCGGTGACAACAAAACTTCCAGGTATATTAACGAATATTTAATTGATAACCGGGCGGTGACAACAAAACTTCCAGGTATATTAACGAATATTTAATTGATAACCGGGCGGTGACAACAGAACTTCCAGGTATATTAACGAATATTTAATTAATAACCTGGCGGTGACAACAGAACTTCTAGATACTAAGTATATTGACGAGTATTCAACTCATAACCGGGCGGTGACAACAGAACTTCCAGGTATATTAACGAATATTTAATTGATAACCGGGCGGTGACAACAAAACTTCTAGATATATTAACGATTATTTAACTGATAACCGAGGCGTTGACGACGTGTTTTATGTTTATGCTTATGTTAAACATAGGTTACCCAATGTTTATTGTTTTCCATCCAAGTTGAGAGGTTTGCGTGCATGATGTATACAGTCATATGTGAATTAAGTTAACCTTTAATTTATTCAAGCATTGATGTCATCTTTTTTAGTTTCATTGGGGTATGAAAAAAATAGTAATGGATTCTCACAAAAGTTTGCAAACAAAATTTGTTCATACCCAAATGAAACTAAAAATAATTGACATCAACGCTTATAATCAATTTTTGAAAATGATTTTCAAAATCAAAACATGTTTTATGTACAATTGAACTGATTTTGTAAGGGATTTTGTTTCACAAATCAATACCAATGTCTATGGCTATGTTGTGACGTCACATTTTTCGCGCCATTTTCGGATTTTTTCATAGAGGTATGAAAAATAAAATCTTAACTAATCAGATAGCCGCGTTTTGGTACAAACAATGTAACAATCAGTTATAATGTAAAATACTTTACCTTTATTTAAGTGTTGCTTTGCGTGCAACTGGTATACTTTCATTAAACATTTTTTTATTTCGTTGAAGGAGGACAAAATGCCGTTCCTTATGTGTAAGAGGTGAAAAATGTGGACGGAAGTATTGGAGCCCCTTGAATATGGACACAACAAATATCTACTGTACAACAATTATTTAAAATGTATATTTCGCATGTACGTTTTATCTTCGTCGTTCCTTCAAACGACATCTGGCTTTTGCTGTATGTAGGTGATTTCTGCTCGTCGTCTAGATTTTAATGAGTTGGGGATAAGACCTGTTAGTGTCGGTATAATATGATAGGGTGCGATACTACCAGGTGATGACATTTAGGTTAGGTTAATTGCCCCATAATCTTTGGACACTTAAGACGGCTGTTGAGAGGACATACGATCCCAAACACTACGATATATGATGAGACTTCAGCATCCTGTCGTTACATTCAGCAGTAAGACAATCTCCTCACGGCGGATCGCTGGCTATAAGTCGGGGTTCTTATCGCCAATTTAGAAAGGATCAATGCGTTGCAATTATATGGCACTTGTTCCGGGATAAACCGGCGTCGTTTTAAAATGATATCATTATGGCTTTTAAGTCGCGATGTGACATTTTAAAATGACATCTTGTATATAGGGTTTAAGTCGCGATGTGACATTTTAAATATAATGTTCGTCTTATTATAAAATTACTATTTTAAAGCGTAATAAATGTATTTCAGCATGTATTGCAGAAACTGAATAGAATTATCAAGTCACTTTAATAGAATATCGAAATGAACGCTACTTCGCCAAATACACTTTATACCACATATCAACGTTAGCGCGCGAGATTTTAGCTCACCTGGAAATGCACGCCTAAGATTGTTTTCTGCTGCACAAATGTGACAAGTGATACTCATGCCAATCAAAACAACATTAATCGGTTTCGTGACAATTGTTTGTCCATTTTACCTAACGTCAGATTTCGAGGACAGTTGTAAACCTTACGTGGAGGCGAGGGAAACCTAATACTCTCAACTCGGATAGCATGCATACCTTTTTGTGGACGATACAAATGCTGAAAACCATAATAATGTTGAATTTTAAAAACAAATATCCACAAGTACTCACAAAACTATTCATGTAATATACCAAAGTGTTTGCCTGCACAATAATGAAAAAAAGCCTGCTGTCACTTTATGGCTACATATAGCAGCGTACAGTTATAAATGGCACAAATAAACCAACCTGATAAAAAGTCACCCCGCTATGATCACAAATGTCTTCTATGGCAAACAAGAGGAGCACTGTATGTAAACTACAAGGTTGTAGTCACTTGTAGAGTTGTTGTTTGTATGTAGATGATGAGATGTATTGACGAATGATGATTGACGCCGTAGACTCTTCTTCATCATATTTATTCATATACATGTTCTATACATATATACTGTACATGGCAGTTATTTTTACAATGTATGTCCAGTGAGAGAGAGTTGTAAGGTGTATCCATGCCCGGCCTACGGGCCGGGACTGACCCGAGGACCAGTCACCTCTCGTCCAAAAGGCTCTCTCTCTCTCTCTCTCTCTCTCTCTCTTGTCTCACTGCTTCTTTATATGCTAGGGACGATGTGAATTACATAATCCAAATCACTAAATACTAAGGTAAATATATAACTCGTGTCCAAATAGACAGAGTTCTTATGTAAATGGCATTGTATACCAAGGGGCAGTGTCCGTGTCAACAGGTAGTAGCCACGTCTACACATATACTGCCCTTTGGACATACCGTGCCCTCTGAATATAAACCGTACTCTTAATAATTTTGATAGATTTTAAAATAAATCATTATACTTCATTCGTCCCTTTGTCAAAAATGATTTCAAATTAGATATAATTTGACATCATACTACTGAATTATAAAATAAATCATTATTGGTTCATGTATTCACCGGATTTGTTTTTTTTTAATTATTTATAAACACCGATTATAGTTTTATCTTTCAATGCAAACTGCGACATTGTACAATATTACACAAATATGGCAGGGAGGCATTACAATGAATACTGATTTTGGATGCTATTATGACATTTGATTGAAGTAAGAAAGGTGTTTTCAAGACCAATACTTAAACTGCGGAATTTCGGGCTTTATATGTTTGTAATGTCACCACACATGCCATATTTGAGTTATGTTTACGATGTACATGAAATAATTATGTTCCCTGAATCATGCATTTTTGGCATAATTTGTCGAAATGTTAACGGCAAGGCCCATGATTAGCCATGGAAATTACCACCAGGTTATTTCTGTGTAATTGCACCATAACAGTGATTTTCAATATCAACAGATTTGCTATTTGACCCTTTACAGACAAACAGTTTTAACATATACATGTTCTTCTCGCCACGAGTGAACAGTGGAAAAATTTCCATGGTGGATGTTCCGTGTAAAACAAACATTGTCATAACATCCAATTCCCTTAATAGCGAGACATTGTTTAGCTACTCGTTTTCCACGTTTTACCCCTACCATCACTGTAAGATACTAACACGTCTCAATAGGAATTGACAGTAGTGCCGAAATGAATTGGACTGGTCGGTGATGTTAGGGACATCCTACAGCAGTTTCGTTTTCCTAGAACTCGTCAGTGATGTTAGGGACATCCTACAGCAGTGTCGACCTTCTCTGTCTCGTCAGTGATGTTAGGGACATCCTACAGCAGTGTCGACCTTTTATGTCTCGTCAGTGATGTTAGGGACATCCTACAGCAGTGTCGACCTTTTATGTCTCGTCAGTGTTGTTAAAGGCATAGACTGATCATAGCTGTCGACCGAGGAAAAGTCGAAAGAAATGTTCAAATTTGGACCGGAGGTGAAATAGATAGTGCAATACATTTCAGAAATTTTATTTTATTTCTAAAGTACGTTGTCCCCAAAAAATTGGACAAACCACATACGATGGATGTCAGGGCGCATTCGGATTTTCCGATTGCATCGCATTTAAAAAGAATTTTCATGTCATTCTAGAACATCATTAAGATAACAAGAATTGTATATGTACAATTTTTTATTTTCCCCGTCGCGATGCAATGAAATGAATTTGAGTCGAGAGCCACCCCATAACAATTCTTACAAAGTTTAGCTACAATATCATGGAAAATATGAATATTTACATGTACATCTAAATGAGAGCCAACTATCACCCATGCTATAGTACTTGAGCGATCTGTATACATGTACGCTCTTTCCCATAACAAAGGGTCTTGGCATTAGACCTTTCTAGGATAGTTCACTCTCCTACAAATCGGTTACATCAGACGCTCGGATCCAGGAGTTAAATTTCTGCGGCTCTATGTACAGTCAGACACAAGATGGGTCCCTGACTTGTGTATCGTCTTATTGACAGGGACTATAAATATCGATTGCTACAATGTGTCGAGTTATATTTTTACCTATAATGCCCCATAGAGTATAAATAGACCTAAAGTCTAAAGCTTTGCCATTTCATACCCGGACGGCGAGGTGTAAACATGTACAAAGTTCAATGTTGTGACTGCCGAGGATGGTTCTCCAGAAAGGATGTAATGAAAAGACATCAGAGAAACGTACATGGTTATTTATCAATACCACTACAAAAATACAACCAGCCGCTGCCGCCACCGCCGCAGGAGGAGAGTATTCATGCGAATCCGCCGCCGCAGCCCCAGGAGGAGGGCAGTCATGCGTATCCGCCGCCGCAGCCCCAGGAGGAGGGCAGTCATGCGTATCCGCCGCCGCAGCCCCAGGAGGAGGACAGTCATGCGTATCCGCCGCCGCAGGGCATTGCGACTTGTCAGCAGTAGCAGCAGGATTTCGTTTTTAAACACCCGTTTACTGCAAATGTATCTGGACCCACTTTTTGTGGGAATACTTATTTCGTTAAGTTGCTACTACTAAACTGTTTGACAAAGATATCGCCAGCTCCACAGATAATCCTATGGCTGTACAAACGATGGCAACCTCTCTATGACGTCACCAAGGCAACCGTAATACCCACGGTAGAATTCACACAGAGAATACCGCTTGATTTAGACCAGGATTCCTTCTTAAATCCTCGAAGAAGGAACCTTGTCATCTTAGACAATCTGATGTCGACGGCAGGCAAGGACCCTCGCATTAGCGAATTACAATGTATTTACGGAGGGAAGCCACCACAGAAACCTGTCAGTCATTGCCATCAATCAGAATATGTACTATAATAAAGACACAAAACAGAGGAGAAATTGTCACTATTTGGTATTGTTCAATAACCCTTTCGATAAACAACAGATCATGACTTTAGCCAGACAGATTTATACCGAAAATGTTCACCACCTGATGAGATACTTCAAAGATGCCACCGAAAAACCACATGGACATCTCGTCGTCGATTAGATCCGAGCCATTACGCATGCGCAATGACATTTTTTTAAGCAGTCTATAAAAGGACAGAGATATCAAACCAAGGCTCATTTTGAGGCTGACACTCCAACCGAGCAGACGTATTCCCAGCAGCAGCTGCAACAGCAAGTTTTCAATTCCTTGATGAATGAAGCACGGTCTTCAAATGAGGCTTAATGGAATACAAAGTATGAGACATACATAAACGAGGGCATGTCTGATGACGGGGCACATAAAAAAGCGAACGAGAAGGTGGAATCTGTTGATATGAAGCAATTTTACCAAAATTACAAAGCCATTATCCAGTAAATTCTTCAGCTAAGATATGGTATAATCCACGGAAAGATCATGGACGATGTAACGGAATTAATAGACGATGGTTATGAAGATAGTAAAGCAATCAAAATGGCATTTAAAAAGAATCGTCATGTTTTAAAAGAGATGTGGAACGATGAATCCGGAGATGAAGAATCAGACGACGACTCTAAGGATGAAGAATCGGACATTGGCCTCGAAGCGGACGAAAACTGATATAAATAAGGACTATCGTTCAAAGCTTCATTTCAACGCCTGACACTGGAGGAGGAAAGATGCCTTCCTGGGAGGATTATCTAAGAGACATTCCTTTTAATTCTGCAAATGCAGGAAGTTTCTCGGGACCTGACAAATTGTTTAGATATGTACCGAAAGACGAAAAAAAACGTCATCAGCAAATACAAAAAAAGAAAATGGTTGCAGCGCCAAGAGCCATACAGTCTTCAGAGATCCCTCCGACGTCCATTCAAGCGAAAACAAAATCATAGTGACCGGTAGTCGACGATCAACGGTCTCCGCCCTGATCTCATGGACATGGTTAAGTTCAAGAGTGAAAATAATGGTTATTCCTACGTACTTGTAGTCATAGACGTCTTTTCTAAGTATCTGTGGACCTTAAAAGACAAGAAAGGTGCATCACAGTACAGGACATTTTATACGAAGGGAGACAGTCCGGTCGGATACGTACCGATAAGGGACAAGAATATAAATCGAAAGAGGTAAAGGCACTCCTTGATGGATATGACATACATTGTACAGCATTTATATGCGCAAAACGAAACCAAAGCCGCCGTAGCCGAGCATGTTATCAAACCCTAAAATCCAGGCGTACGTATGTCTCCTCAGTGATGTTAGGGACATCCTATAGCAGTGTCGACCTTTTATGTCTCCTCAGTGATGTTAGGGACATCCTATAGCAGTGTCGTCCTTCTCTGTCTCGTCAGTGATGTTAGGGACATCCTACAGCAGTGTCGACCTTTTATGTCTCGTCAGTGATGTTAGGGACATCATACAGCAGTGGCGACCTTTTATGTCTCGTCAGTGATGTTAGTGACATCCTACAGCAGTGTCGACCTTTTATGTCTCGTCAGTGATGTTAGTGACATCCTACAGCAGTGTCGACCTTCTCTGTCTCGTCAGTGATGTTAGGGACATCCTACAGCAGTGTCGACCTTTTATGACTCGTCCGTGATGTTAGTGACATCCTATAGCAGTGTCGACCTTTTATGTCTCGTCAGTGTTGTTAAAGGCATAGACTGATCACAGCTGTCGACCGAGGAAAAGTCGAAAGAAATGTTCAAATGGACCGGAGGTGAAATAGACAAATAGTGCAATAAATTTCAGAAATTTTATTTTATTTTTTAAAGTACGTTGTCACCAAAAAAATGGACAAACCACATACGATGGATGTCAGGGCGCATTCGGATTTTCCGATTGCATCGCATTTAAAAAGAATTTTCATATCATTCTAGAACATCATATAAGATAACACGAATTGTATATGTACAATATTTTATTTTCTCCGTCGCGATGCAATGAAATGAATTTGAGTCGAGAGCCACCTCATAACAATTCTTACAAAGTTTAGCTACAATATCATGGATAATATGAATATTTACATGTACATCTAAATGAGAGCCAACTATCACTCATGTTATAATACTTGAGCGATCTGTATATATGTTCGCTCTTTCCCATAACAAAGGGTCTTGATATTAGACCTTTCTAGGATAGTTCACTCTCCTATAAATCGGTTACATCAGACGCGCGGATCCAGGAGTTAAATTTCTTCGGCCAGTGAAGCCATTTCCCCTAGTTTTTAGAATGGTCTCAACCTTCCACATACCACCCACATAAGGGTGCTCGGGTGGTAGATGACTCTCAGTAGTGTAAATAAATTATATTGTCCATTTTAGAGTAGGCTCTATGTACAGGCAGACACAAGATGGGTTCCTGACTTCTGTACCGTCTTATTGACAGGGACTATAAATATCGATGTTACAATGTGTCGAGTTATATTTTAATCTATAATACCCCATAGAGTATAAATAGACCTAAAGTCTAAAGCTTTGCCATTTTATACCCGGACGGCGAGGTGTAAACATGTACAAAGTTCAATGTTGTGACTGCCGAGGATGGTTCTCCAGAAAGGATGTAATGAAAACACATCAGAGAAACGTACATGGTTATTTATCAATACCACTACAAAAATACAACCAGCCGCTGCCGCCGCCGCCACAGGAGGAGAGCATTCATGCGAATCCGCCGCCGCAGCCCCGGGAGGAGGGCAGTCATGCGTAGCCGCCGCCGCCGCCGCCGCCGCCGCCGCAGGGCATTGCGACTTGTCAGCAGTAGCAGCAGGATTTCGTTTTTAAACACCCGTTTACTGCAAATGTATCTGGACCCACTTTTTGTGGGAATACTTATTTCGTTAAGTTGCTACTACTAAACTGTTTGACAAAGATATCGCCAGCTCCACAGATAATCCTATGGCTGTACAAACGATTGCAACCTCTCTATGACGTCATCAAGGCAACCGTAATACCCACGGTAGAATTCACACAGAGAATACCGCTTGATTTAGACCAGGATTCCTTCTTAAATCCTCGAAGAAGGAACCTTGTCATCTTAGACAATCTGATGTCGACGGCAAGCAAGGACCCTCGCATTAGCGAATTACAATGTATTTACGGAGGGAAGCCACCACAGAAACCTGTCAGTCATTGCCATAAATCAGAATATGTACTATAATAAAGACACAAAACAGAGGAGAAATTGTCACTATTTGGTATTGTTCAATAACCCTTTCGATAAACAACAGATCCTGACTTTAGCAAGACAGATGTATCCCGAACATGTTCAATACCTGATGAGATACTTCGAAGATGCCACCGAAAAACCACATGGACATCTCGTCGTCGATTAGATCCGAGCCATTACGCATGCGCAATGACATCTTTTTTAAGCAGTCTATAAAAGGACAGAGATATCAAATCATGGCTCATTTTGAGGCTGACACTCCAACCGAGCAGACGTATTCCCAGCAGCAGCTGCAACAGCAAGTTTTCAATTCCTTGATGAATGAAGCACGGTCTTCAAATGAGGCTAAATGGAATACAAAGTATGAGACATACATAAACGAGGGCATGTCTGATGACGAGGCACATAAAAAAGCAAACGAGAAGGTGGAATCTGTTGATATGAAGCAATTTTACCAAAATTACAAAGCCATTATCCAGTACATTCTTCAGCTAAGATATGGTATAATCCACGGAAAGATCATGGATGATGTAACATAATTCATAGACGATGGTTATGAAGATAATAAAGCGATCAAAATGGCATTTAAAAAGAATCGTCATGTTTTAAAAGAGATGTGGAACGATGAATCCGGAGATGAAGAATCAGACGACGACCCTAAAGATGAAGAATCGGACAACGGGTCCGAAGCGGATGAAAACTGATATAAATAAGGACTATCGTTCAAAGCTTCATTTCAACGCCTGACACTCGAGGAGGAAAGATGCCTTACTGGGAGGATTATCTAAGAGACATTCCTTTTAATTCTGCAAATGCAGGAAGTTTCTCGGGACTTGACAAATTGTTTAGATATGTACCGAAAGACGAAAAAAAAACGTCATCAGCAAATACAAAAAAAGAAAATGGTTGCAGCGCCAAGAGCCATACAGTCTTCAGAGATCCCTCCGACGTCCATTCAAGCGAAACAAAATCATAGTGACAGGTATCGACGATCAACGGTCTGCAGATCTCGTGGACATGGTTAAGTTCAAGAGTGAAAATAATGGTTATTCCTACGTACTTGTAGTCATAGACGTCTTTTCTAAGTATCTGTGGCCGAGACCCTTAAAAGACAAGAAAGGTGCATCAGTAGAAAAAGCACTACGGGACATTTTATACGAAGGGAGACAGTCCGATCGGATACGTACCGATAAGGGACAAGAATATAAATCGAAAGAGGTAAAGGCACTCCTTGATGGATATGACATACATTGTACAGCATTTATATGCGCAAAATGAAACCAAAGCCGCCGTAGCCGAGCGTGTCATCAAACCCTTAAAATCCAGACTGTACAGGTATTCCACGCACAGAATAATCTACGAATACGTAAGGAAACGTCAGACTTTTACCGACAGCTTTAATCAAACGTATCATCGGACGATTGGCATGACCCCTGCACATGTGTCTAAAGATAAGGAGACGTCTATCTGGTGGAGAATGTATTGGCCGAAAAACAGCCAGTCTTGCAAAAAATCAAGAAAGTCCGTAAACCTTTCAAGTTCAAAGTTGGAGATAAAGTGAGGCTGTCCCATTTGAGAAACCCTTTCTCCCGCGAATATGACCAAAAATGGACGGGAGAGAAATATTTACCATATCTCAAAAGATACTTCGTTGAGGCCTACCAATGCATAAAGTGAAAGACTATGATGGAGACGAGATCAAAGGAACCTTCTACCAGTCCGAGCTACAGAAAATAGATGTTCGGGACGATGATATGTGGAAATTTGAGACCATTTTGAAAACCAGGGGAAAATGTCGAAACAAACAATACTACGTGAAATGGCTTCACTGGCCGAAGAAATTTAACTCCTGGATCCGCGCGCCTAATGTAACCGATTTATAAGAGAGTGAACTAGCCTAGAAAGGTCTAATGTTAAGACCCCTAGTTATGGGAAAGAGCGTACATATATACAGATCGCTCAAGTACTATAACATGAGTGATAGATGGCTCTCATTTAGTTGTAAATATGTATATTGTCCATGATAATGTAGGTAAACTTTGGGTATGGGATGGCTCTCCGACCCAAATTCATTCCATCGCGACGGGGGAAAAAATAATGAGCATATAAAATTCGTGTTATCTTAATGATGTTCTAGAATGACATGAACATTCTTTTTAAATGCGATGCAATCGTAAAATCCGAGGAGTTAAGGATTATTTAGGGCAGTGCATCGGGTGACCCTGGGCCAAAACCCTTACTTTTGTACTACTTGATGGTAGCAACTTTCAATTCAACAATGCCGTATGATACAGGTTGACATGTTTATTCATTATAGGACATATACTCGTCTATTGAGATTTAGATTAAGTTGATTTTAACTTCCTGCCAATTGTACAAATTATTTGAGATAAGGAAGATACAATAATTATATCGGTATCGTTATTAAAATCCAAAATACAATTGTGTTTTTAATCAAAATCACGACTACTGCCAATATTTCATTATACGGTACTACATAGATCCAGTCCCCAATCCTCAAATACCGTCGCTGTGTTACAAACATTGTTCTGTGGTCTGCTTCTCCGTCCAAACAAATCACATGATTAAAAAGGAAGACAATCTATATATATATCTTTACGTATCAGATTTAGGAACTTTCTATTTACAGTTGCGAGCCGTTACAAATTAGGTAGTGGCTTGATTGATATAGAGTTACGATGATATCATCTGACTGTGGACTCGAGACCCGCCTGGGATCTTATATAAAATGTGTAATTGTCCGATATGAGATACTGTAGCCAAACAGTCCGAACATCAATCAGATAGCAGGCACGATACATAGCGGTCTGCACGTACACTGTTACCATGTCACTTCGTCACGGTCAATCAACCGAGTCGAAATACAGAGACTTATATCATGACATCGTCAGAAAAAAACGAAAACGTCAAATATATTGATTTTAATAAATAAGCCAGTCAGTACCGTACACCAATACAGTCACTCATATCAGGTTCCCTGTCAATATATCGTGTGTTATCACCCCAATGTTTAGGGTAGGTGTCCTCTCTATACAGACTAGGTTCAACCAGACCTGTTTCATTGACTTTTTGTAATCCCCCTGTTTCCACGAAACTCTGTTTTTCTCTCGTTTAGATATGGATGTTAAGTTTCCGTCTTGGAAAAGAAGAAGAAAACGTTTCTGTCAGGATAGAAATGTTTTCCTAGAAAAAAAAGTAATATTTGCTCGTGTTTCCATCATCTCCCGATGATGGAAATCCTTAGTTCTCTCTGTACCATTTTGAAACATTACCGATGATTTTTGTTGAGAACTATTCCCTCGTTTTGTGACTGACATGCCTGTCTGACACAAACCTCATTTTGTGACTGATATGCCTGTCTTACACATAGCTGGTATGATTTTGTGTTGATGTTTTGGATGTATTTGTTAGTCAAATGGGATTGTTAGATTGAACCTTGATTTCTCTGTAACGGGTTGAGTCGGTCTCAGATTCAAACACATCGCAAGGATGCCTTGACACAATAAATAATGACATGTACATTGCCAGCAATTGTAGGATTTAATCTTTATACAGAATGTATAATAATAATCTCGTTACTCTAAACACTGGCAGGTCTATAAAAAAACACTCACCGTCATTAAATCCGAATTTAACAAATAACAATAATAATAATAAAAAAAACCAACAATATATTAAACAAAAACCTGTCTGAGGATCTGTAGACAATCACCAACTGTATCGTGTATTCACAAACTGTAAGGGTATTATGATGAGAAGTTGTATAAGGCATGTCAAAAAAGTGGTACACAATGCCAATGACAATTGGAGAATATTTTATGGCAGTATACAAACTAGGAGTGAAATGTTTGGTAGATCATGATAACAAGGAATTAACACCTTTGTCGAGTAGATAATGTAGACAAGGAAATAACACCTTTGTCTAGTAGATAATGTAGACAAGGAATTAACACCTTTATCGAGTAGATAATGTAGACAAGGAAATAACACCTTTGTCGAGTAGATAATGTAGACAAGGAATAAACACCTTTGTCGAGTAGATAATGTAGACAAGGAATTAACACCTTTGTCGAGTAGACAATGTAGACAAGGAAATAACACCTTTGTCGAGTAGATAATGTATAGACAAGGAATTAACACCTTTGTCGAGTAGACAATGTAGACAAGGAAATAACACCTTTGTCGAGTAGATAATGTAGACAAGGAAATAACACCTTTGTCGAGTAGACAATGTAGACAAGGAATAAACACCTTTGTCGAGTAGATAATGTAGACAAGGAATTAACACCTTTGTCGAGTAGACAATGTAGACAAGGAAATAACACCTTTGTCGAGTAGATAATGTAGACAAGGAAATAACACCTTTGTCGAGTAGATAATGTAGACAAGGAATTAACACCTCTGTCGAGTAGATAATGTAGACAAGGAATAAACACCTTTGTCGAGTAGACAATGTAGACAAGGAAATAACATCTTTGTCGAGTAGATAATGTAGACAAGGAAATAACACCTTTGTCGAGTAGATAATGTAGACAAGGAAATAACACCTTTGTCGAGTAGATAATGTAGACAAGGAATAAACACCTTTGTCGAGTAGATAATGTAGACAAGGAAATAACAATTTTGTCGAGTAGATAATGTAGACAAGGAAATAACACCTTTGTCTAGTAGATAATGTAGACAAGGAATTAACACCTCTGTCGAGTAGATAATGTAGACAAGGAAATAACACCTCTGTCGAGTAGATAATGTAGACAAGGAAATAACACCTCTGTCGAGTAGATAATGTAGACAAGGAAATAACACCTTTGTCGAGTAGATAATGTAGACAAGGAATTAACACCTTTGTCGAGTAGATAATGTAGACAAGGAATTAACACCTTTGTCGAGTAGACAATGTAGACAAGGAAATAACACCTTTGTCGAGTAGATAATGTAGACAAGGAATTAACACCTTTGTCGAGTAGACAATGTAGACAAGGAAATAACACCTTTGTCGAGTAGATAATGTAGACAAGGAAATAACACCTTTGTCGAGTAGATAATGTAGACAAGGAAATAACACCTTTGTCGGGTAGATAATGTAGACAAGGAATAAACACCTTTGTCGAGTAGATAATGTAGACAAGGAAATAACAATTTTGTCGAGTAGATAATGTAGACAAGGAAATAACACCTTTGTCGAGTAGATAATGTAGACAAGGAATTAACACCTCTGTCGAGTAGATAATGTAGACAAGGAAATAACACCTCTGTCGAGTAGATAATGTAGACAAGGAAATAACACCTCTGTCGAGTAGATAATGTAGACAAGGAAATAACACCTTTGTCGAGTAGATAATGTAGACAAGGAATTAACACCTTTGTCGAGTAGATAATGTAGACAAGACCCGAGGGTTTGGTGTTAAAAAGGTAGGAAATGAAAGGAGTGTTTAAACCAGAGAGGTTTTAAAGGGGCATTTCTTCGTTTGAATAAAGTTAAGGTCGTAAATACTAATCTTACTGGAAAATACGTATTTTTTTAAGTAGGGAAAGTTAAAATCTGTACATTAATACGGCAAGTTAAACTAAAGAGTATTAAGTCCTGAAAAGCATTAAGACATAAAGAATTTGTCTACAATACGTCTCTCTCCTGTACATTTCGGAGTTAATTTCATTACTTGTAGGTACAAACACTCATATTATCATCGTCCGGACATAGATTTCATCAATAGAAAGTGTGCATGTTTTTGGTGTCCGAACAGAGGAAAGCCCCTTAATGATCAAAGACTATATATGACTTACTTACTCCCATAAACATGAGACTCATGTTACTATGAGGGGAGTGGTGTGGTAGGGCCGGGCAGACACTTGTACGAGGGAAGTAGGGCGGAAGGGCCGGGGGCGGACAATTGCTTGCTCCATGTACGTATGTGGTTACTATGAGGGGAGTGGTACGGTAAGGCCGGGGGCGGACAATAACTTGTTTGATAGGAACGAAAAGAAAACACATTTTGATACTCTCGATGGTATTGTGTCTACGATGCACACCGATAACAAATGCTTTCTGCCGGCGCAATTGACGTCATGCGTGTTTACAACCGAGACCATGCTACCTCTGTTACGTTCATTCACTTTGACAGACATTCCAAATACAATTTGACACCCGACCGCAGCCATAACTGACAAGCGCCACTTACAGAAAAGAGAAATAATGACAATTTACGTACAGTGGAAATAGGAACAATTTTCATCACATTACCACTCTGTACACCATCCACCGAGACGGCAAACATAACGGCCATCAAATGTTTTCTTGCTTTTTAAATTTATTTATCCACTTAAGTTGATTTTACTGATAGTAACGGTTTCCTAAGACAAATATCAATCTTTACTATACAACGTCTCATGTGTGACATTACAGGCCGATCTATGAAACAAATGTTACAAAGCCCAACCCGTAATGACGGATGTGAGTTCCACCGATCTGCGAGGTAAACTCAGACCGACATGAGGGGTAAATAATGTGTATATGATATAGTTTAAGCCGATCTGTGAAGCAGATTTGAGTCAATTAAAGCCGATGTGAGTCAGTTTGGGCCAATCTGTGATGCAGATGTGAGTCAATTCAGGCCGATCTGTGGTGAAGATGTGAGTCAATTCAGGCCGATCTGTGGTGAAGATGTGAGTCAATTAAGGCCAATTTATGAAGCAGATGTGAGTCAGTTTGGGCCAATCTGTGGTGAAGATGTGAGTCAATTCAGGCCGATCTGTGGGTGAAGATGTGAGTCAATTCAGGCCGATCTGTGGTGAAGATGTGAGTCAATTCAGGCCGATCTGTGGTGAAGATGTGAGTCTATTCAGGCCGATCTGTGGTGAAGATGTGAGTCTATTCAGGCCGATCTGTGGTGAAGATGTGAGTCTCAATTAAGGCTAATTTAAGAAGCAGATGTGAGTCAGTTTATATGCCGATTTGCGATGCAGTTGTAAATCAGTTTGGGTCAATCTTTGGGAAGATGTGAGTCAGTACAGGGTGATATGTGAGGCAAATGTGAGTCAGTTAAGAAGAGTCTGTTAGGCAGATGTGAGTCGGCGATTTGGATGATATGAAGTTTAGTCGTTCTAATGGTCAGTAGGGTAGGATAGTCCGTTATGTATCAGTGATTTAGATGATGTGAAGTTTAGGCGTTCTAATGGTCAGTAGGGTAGGATAGTCCGTTATGTATCAGTGATTGGATCGAACTCACGATCTACGGCACATAATCGCCTCGCCTAAAATACCCACAGCTTACACCACTACACCACATTCATGTTCTTGGGTGATTTGATAGATAATATACATGTCTTTAAAATGTGTTCCTGACTGATTCACTCGGTAGACAGGTATTCAACCGTGCAATACATAACACAACCGGTATTATCTGTTAATGAAATCTAAAGCATACTCAGGGTTGACGATTGGAGCAGAAGATAATTCCTTCTTAATTAAAAACTGTGTAAAATAGGATACATACGTAACACGGATGTAGACAGCGCAATGTTCGATTGTTCCTTATCACAATGTCTTTATCTTCACTTTGTTTAAACTGGTTCTGTTTATGTTTCTGGCGGTTGTTTGTAAATGTATTAATGAAAATGACATCTTTATGTTCTACTTGCTAAAATATTGAAGTCTATGGACATCATACTTGACATAAGTTGCAAAGTACTGATATCAGACTTTGTATTATATAATATATATATAACAAATGTTTATATTGATTTTTTTTATAAAAGTCTTTCTACATAAGACTTTGTATGTAGGATATTATATATATTAAGTGTTAATATGAAACTTTATAAAAAGGTTATTTTGTATTGATTAATAGGTAAACTTTGTATATAAAACATTTTATATCAATTGTTAAAATGTATAAGACTTTCTATACTAGATTTTAGTATATAAGATATTTTGTTTCAAGTGTTAATACGTATTAGACTCTTTATACCAGATTTAAGTAAAGTATATGACACTTTTTAGCTCACCTGGGCCGAAGGTCCGGTGAGCTTATGCCATGGTGCGGCGTCCGTCGTCCGTCGTCCGTCAACATTTGCTTCAAATCGCTACTAGTCAAAAAGTTCTTATTGGATTTTGACCAAATTTGGTCAGAAACATCCTTGGTGGAAGGGGATCAGATTTTGCATAAATGGTGACTCTGACCCCCAAGGGGCCTGAGGGGCGGGGCCCAATGAAGGGAAACAGATTTTACATAAATGGTGACTCTGACCCCTGAGGGGCCAAATGGGCGGGCCCTATAGGGGAAATAGAGGAAATTTCTTTAAATCGCCACTCGTCATAAATTTATGAATGGATTTGAACTCAATTTGGTCAGAAACATTCTTGGGGGAAGGGAAACAGATTTTACATAAATGGTGACTCTGACCCCTGAGGGGCCAAATGGGCGGGGCCCCATAGGGGAAATAGAGGAAATTTCTTTAAATCGCTACTCGTCATAAAGTTATGAAAGGATTTGAACCCAATTTGGTCAGAAACATTTTTGGGGGAAGGGGAACAGATTTTGCATAAATGGTGACTCTGACCCCCGGGGGTCCAAAGGGGCGGGGCCCCATAGGGGAAATAGAGGTAATTCCTTTAAATCGCTACTTTTCATAAATTTATGAATGGATTTGAACCCAATTTGGTCAGAAACAGTCTTAGGGGAAGGGGAACAGATTTTGCATAAATGGTGACTCTGACCCCTGAGGGGCCAAATGGACGGGGCCCCATAGGGAAAAAAGAGGTAATTCCTTCAAATCGCTACTAGTCATACAGTTATGAATGGATTTGAACCCAATTTAGTGAGAAACATCCTTGGGGGAAGGGGAACAGATTTTGCATAAATGGTGACTCTGACTTTCTATACTAGATTTTAGTATATAAGATATTTTGTTTCAAGTGTTAATACGTATTAGACTCTTTATACCAGATTTAAGTAAAGTATATGACACTTTTTAGCTCACCTGGACCGAAGGTCCGGTGAGCTTATGCCATGGTGCGGCGTCCGTCGTCCGTCGTCCGTCCACATTTGCTTCAAATCGCTACTCGTCAAAAAGTTCTTATTGGATTTTGACCAAATTTGGTCAGAAACATCCTTGGTGGAAGGGGATCAGATTTTGCATAAATGGTGACTCTGACCCCCAAGGGGCCTGAGGGGCGGGGCCCAATGAAGGGAAACAGATTTTGCATAACTGGTGACTCTGACCCCCGAGGGGCTAAATGGGCGGGCCCCATAGGGGAAATAGAGGAAATTTCTTTAAATCGCCACTCGTCATAAATTTATGAATGGATTTGAACTCAATTTGGTCAGAAACATTCTTGGGGGAAGGGAAACAGATTTTACATAAATGGTGACTCTGACCCCTGAGGGGCCAAATGGGCGGGGCCCATAGGGGAAATAGAGGAAATTTCTTTAAATCGCTACTCGTCATAAAGTTATGAAAGGATTTGAACCCAATTTGGTCAGAAACATTTTTGGGGGAAGGGGAACAGATTTTGCATAAATGGTGACTCTGACCCCCGGGGGTCCAAACGGGCGGGGCCCCATAGGGGAAATAGAGGTAATTCCTTTAAATCGCTACTTTTCATAAATTTATGAATGGATTTGAACCCAATTTGGTCAGAAACAGTCTTAGGGGAAGGGGAACAGATTTTGCATAAATGGTGACTCTGACCCCTGAGGGGCCAAATGGACGGGGCCCCATAGGGAAAAAAGAGGTAATTCCTTCAAATCGCTACTAGTCATACAGTTATGAATGGATTTGAACCCAATTTAGTGAGAAACATCCTTGGGGGAAGGGGAACAGATTTTGCATAAATGGTGACTCTGACCCCTGAGGGGCCAAATGGGCGGGGCCCCATAATGGAAAAAGAGGTAACTCCTTCAAATCGCTACTAGTCATAAAGTTATGAATGGATTTGAACCAAATTTAGTGAGAAACATCCTTGGGGGAAGGGGAACAGATTTTGTATAAATGGTGACTCTGACCCCTGAGGGGCCAAATGGGCGGGGCCCCATAATGGAAAAAGAGGTAATTCCTTCACATCGCTACTAGTCATGAAGTTATGAATGGATTTGAACCCAAATTGGTCAAAAACATCATTGGGGGAAGAGGAACAGATTTTGCATAAATGGTGACTCTGACCCCTGAGGGGCCAAATGGGCGGTGCCCATAGGGGAAATAGAGGTAATTTTTTTTTTAAATCGCTACTAGTAATAAAGTTATGAATGGATGTTCTAAAAACAATTCTTGAGGTCTTGCAGACCCTTAGATAATCTTGACTTCGTTATTTCTTTAAAGCAGTTGGGATCCCCACACCATAACCATATATAGCATTGTTTGAGATTGACAAATAAAACGAATTGAACATGAACATGAACATTATTTTGACATTTGGTCTAATCCAACCAGGTGAGCGATACATGCCCCATGCGATGTCATGTGTAAGTTATGGAACCTCAGGCTATTTGTGTAAGTTTGGTTCGTCTTTCATACGACTCATTATGATACTGTATGTACAATAATGTGTCATGTGTTGTATTTAAGATGATATATATATATATAGGCTTGGTATACAATCTCAATCAGAGTGAATACCTCGGTATTAATAAGTCAAAGTCTCAGACGACTGTTGAGGGGAGATTTACCACACGTAAATTGACTTGGTTACGTCACTCTGATCTCTCTCATCTTCCCTTTCTCTCGGTTGTTTCTGCTGCTGTGTCCCCGTAGGCTTCATAAAGACAAGCTAAACCTCCGCTAGACGACACATGGTTACAGAAACAATGGAAGACAACAGTGATTTATATTTATTATTTCACTATATGAAAAAACATTCCCATTATCTTTTCTTACGTATCTGATATATTAAACATACTAAAATAATGAAATCGAAACACAAAACATTAGCGGAATTGTAAAGGGTAGCTAGCACCAAATCATTGCTACATTTACCAGTGTCTCTATACGATGTAGTGTAGCGGCCCCGGGAACCAGAAAGGTACACCAAGTGTTTAAGCCTTTTAGACCATGTAATGAAGTATAATTACAGTAAACATTAAACTGGGGATAAAAACTGAACAGCACCAAGTTGCGCGGCTTTCCACTGGCTCATGTTGATGATTTCGACATCGATTTCATAATTATTTTTTGCAATTTTGAAAAATTGTTTTAATACAGCCACAAACTAATGAACTTTTAACATATACCATTTCGAAATATTTCAAGAATGTAATTGACGTAGAATACATATAAACCTCGTTTAATTTGCATCAACACAGATACCAAGGCACAATATGGGAGCTAATTGCGGGTACTCTGGGAAGCATAATTTTCGTGTGATGGGAAATATGTTGAAAGTGTAATGTGTAATGATGATGGGAACATTTACAAGTATTGTAGAAGGAGACTTTTAACAATTACTGTGGAAAGCGTATAACGTCTGTACTGCCTAATTGAACTGCCAAGATCTACTCCCTAACTATATACCCTAACTGTACTCCCTAGATCTACTCTCTAACTGTACTCCCAAGATCTACTCCCTAACTGTACTCCCTAGATCTACTCCCTAACTGTACTGCCTCATTGAACTGCCAAGCTTTACTCTCTAACTGTACTCCCTAACTATACTCCCTTACTATACTCCCTAACTATACTCCCTAGATCTACTCCCTAACTATACTCCCTAGATCTACTCCCTAACTATACTCCCCTACTATACTCCCTAGATCTACTCCCTAACTGTACTCCCTAGATCTACTCCCTAACTATACTCCCTAACTATACTCCCTAGATCTACTCCCTAACTGTACTCCCTAACCATACTCCCTAGATCTACTCCCTAACTATACTCCCTAACTGTACTCACTTACTATACTCCCTAGATCTACTCCCTAACTGTACTCCCTTACTATACTCCCTAGATCTACTCCCTAACTATACTCCCTTACTATACTCCCTAGATCTACTCCCTTACTATACTTCCTTACTATACTCCCTAGATCTACTCCCTAACTATACTCCCTTACTATACTCCCTTACTATACTCCCTAGATCTACTCCCTTACTATACTCCCTTACTATACTCCCTAGATCTACTCCCTAACTATACTCCCTAGATCTACTCCCTTACTATACTTCCTTACTATACTCCCTAGATCTACTCCCTAACTATACTCTCTAACTATACTCCCTAGATCTACTCCCTAACTGTACTCCCTTACTATACTCCCTAGATCTACTCCCTAACTATACTCCCTTACTATACTCCCTAACTATACTCCCTTACTATACTCCCTAGATCTACTCCCTAACTGTACTCCCTTACTATACTCCCTTACTATACTCCCTAGATCTACTCCCTAACTGTACTCCCTTACTATACTCCCTTACTATACTCCCTAGATCTACTCCCTAACTGTACTCCCTAACTATACTCCCTTACTATACTCCCTAACTGTACTCCCTTACTATACTCCCTAGATCTACTCTCTAACTGTACTCCCTTACTATACTCCCTACATCTACTCTCTTACTGTACTCCCTTACTATACTCCCTAGATCTACTCTCTAACTGTACTACCTTACTATACTCCCTAGATCTACTCCCTTACTATACTCCCTAGATCTACTCCCTTACTATACTCCCTAGATCTACTCTCTAACTGTACTACCTTACTATACTCCCTAGATCTACTCTCTAACTGTACTACTTTACTATACTCCCTAGATCTACTCCCTAACTATACTCCCTAGATCTACTCCCTTACTATACTCCCTAGATCTACTCCCTAACTATACTCCCTTACTATACTCCCTAGATCTACTCTCTAACTGTACTCCCTAACTATACTCCCTAGATCTACTCCCTTACTGTACTCCCTTACTATACTCCCTAGATCTACTCCCTAACTGTACTCCCTAACTATACTCCCTAGATCTACTCCCTTACTATACTCCCTTACTATACTCCCTAGATCTACTCTCTAACTGTACTCCCTAACTGTACTCCCTAGATCTACTCCCTAACTATACTCCCTTACTATACTCCCTAGATCTACTCTCTAACTGTACTACTTTACTATACTCCCTAGATCTACTCCCTAACTATACTCCCTAGATCTACTCCCTTACTATACTCCCTAGATCTACTCCCTAACTATACTCCCTTACTATACTCCCTAGATCTACTCTCTAACTGTACTCCCTAACTATACTCCCTAGATCTACTCCCTTACTGTACTCCCTTACTATACTCCCTAGATCTACTCCCTAACTGTACTCCCTAACTATACTCCCTAGATCTACTCCCTTACTATACTCCCTTACTATACTCCCTAGATCTACTCTCTAACTGTACTCCCTAACTGTACTCCCTAGATCTACTCCCTAACTATACTCCCTTACTATACTCCCTAGATCTACTCTCTAACTGTACTCCCTTACTATACTCCCTAGATCTACTCCCTAACTGTACTCCCTTACTATACTCCCTAGATCTACTCCCTAGATCTACTCCCTAACTATACTCCCTAACTGTACTCCCTTACTATACTCCCTTACTATACTCCCTAGATCTACTCCCTAACTATACTCCCTAGATCTACTCCCTAACTATACTCCCTAACTGTACTCCCTTACTATACTCCCTAACTATACTCCCTAGATCTACTCCCTAACTGTACTCCCTTACTATACTCCCTAGATCTACTCTCTAACTATACTCCCTTACTATACTCCCTAGATCTACTCCCTAACTATACTCCCTTACTATACTCCCTAGATCTACTCTCTAACTATACTCCCTTACTATACTCCCTAACTATACTCCCTCACTATACTCCCTAGGTCTACTCCCTAACTATACTCCCTAGATCTACTCCCTAACTGTACTCCCTTACTATACTCCCTAGGTCTACTCCCTAACTATACTCCCTAGATCTACTCCCTAACTATACTCCCTCACTATACTCCCTAGATCTACTCCCTTACTATACTCCCTAGATCTACTCCCTAACTGTACTCCCTTACTATACTACCTTACTATACTCCCTAGATCTACTCCCTAACTATACTCCCTTACTATACTCCCTAGATCTACTCCCTAACTATACTCCCTAGATCTACTCCCTAACTATACTCCCTAACTATACTCCCTAGATCTACTCCCTAACTATACTCCCTAACTGTACTCCCTTACTATACTCCCTAGATCTACTCTCTAACTGTACTCCCTTACTATACTCCCTAGATCTACTCCCTTACTATACTCCCTTACTATACTCCCTAGATCTACTCTCTAACTGTACTCCCTTACTATACTCCCTAGATCTACTCCCTAACTGTACTCCCTTACTATACTCCCTAGATCTGCTCTCTAACTATACTCCCTTACTATACTCCCTAGATCTACTCTATAACTATACTCCCTAACTATACTCCCTAACTGTACTCCCTTACTATACTCCCTAGATCTACTCTCTAACTGTACTCCCTAGATCTAATCCCTAACTATACTCCCTTACTATACTCCCTAGATCTACTCCCTAACTGTACTCCCTAACTATACTCCCTAGATCTACTCTCTAACTGTACTCCCTTACTATACTCCCTAGATCTACTCCCTAACTGTACTCCCTTACTATACTCCCTAGATCTACTCTCTAACTGTACTCCCTAGATCTAATCCCTAACTACACTCCCTTACTATACTCCCTAGATCTACTCCCTAACTGTACTCCCTTACTATACTCCCTAGATCTACTCCCTAACTATACTCCCTTACTATACTCCCTAGATCTACTCTCTAACTGTACTCCCTTACTATACTCCCTAACTATACTCCCTAGATCTACTCCCTAACTATACTACCTTACTATACTCCCTAGATCTACTCCCTTACTATACTCCCTAGATCTACTCTCTAACTGTACTCCCTTACTATACTCCCTAGATCTACTCTCTAACTGTACTCCCTTACTATACTCCCTAGATCTACTCCCTAACTGTACTCCCTTACTATACTCCCTAGATCTACTCTCTAACTGTACTCCCTTACTATACTACCTAGATCTACTCCCTAATTTAACTAAAATCATTTAAGCATTGATGTCATTTTTTTTAGTTTCATCGTGGTATGAAACAAATTTTATTTGCAAACTGTATGAATTCGCGTAGCGGCTTCTTACAGAAGTTTGCAAACAAAATTTGTTTCATACCCCGATGAAACTAAAAAAATATTGACATTAACGCTTATAATTAATTTTTGAAAATGATTTTCTAATTTAAAACATGTTTTATGTACAATTTTACTGGTTTTAAATGGGATTCTTTTTCTCAAATCAATATGCAACGACAATTGTCGTATTGTGACGTCACATTTTTCGCGCCGGAATTTCTTTCATAGACCATGAAAACAAAGAAAAAATAATTATTATCTTATTGAAAGGATTTCAACGCTTACCTAACAAAACAACATGATTAATGAAGGTTGTCGGACTGTAAAACTTGATAAGACGTCATCAAAAACGTTCTAAAGGTCAAATATGGTGATCTTTTGTCCTTGTATGTTTTTTACATTCTTTATCCTGTCGTGATGTCACTTAATACACAGTATACACGTATTAAGAACAGTTGGCTTTTTGCGGTATGCCAGGGGTTTATATATGGGATGTTTTTAAATGTTGTAGGAATTCTATATATCTTTATTTAGTTACAGAGATGGTAGTGGTCATGATAACCCTATCAAACACTGTTCATCATTTGATACGAGTGAGTATACAGAAATGATTTATTATACAGGATGTTATAAAGTAAGTAAAATTAATCTTATTCAATGGAAAGAATTCAAACAAAATACAGTATTGTGTTACCGGTGGTTTAAACACAGTCGTGGACCTTTCTATGTAATGTAGTTACGTTATAAGAACACCTGGAGTTAATGTCTGTTCTCTAATGATAATCACATTGATGCTTTACCTGTAGTGAGAAAGTGTTGCCGAGTACTTAGCTCCTCACAGATCCATGTGGATGTTGTGTGATCGTGTTTGATGTTTTGGCAGAAACAGCCAAACGTCTAGTTCCTGCCTTCAGCAGCATTGTTCTTTTGCATGTTATGTGATTGGAACGCTTTAAAATGGGTTGCCTGCACTTTTTGGTGCAGACCCATTGGTATGAAGAAACACCAACTAGTAATTAAATGACTACTCTACACTTATACCTGAGATTGGAACCTTTACAAACAAGATTTTATCAATGAATAAAGTAAGCTTTCAAAGGATTGAGGCCGACAGCAGATACTTTAATGATAAAACACGATATACAATGTATTACAGAAACAATATTCCTCAGCTTCCATACTATTTGATGGTTTGGTGATATGTACATCCATCTGATTAAACAATATGTCACATCGTATAATGATGGAGCTGCTGTAGGATAACGAACCGGTCTGGTATGTGGTGATAGGGTCCAAAGTATTCTAGAGGAACTTGATATTTCTACATAAATGCGAGAGGTTGATGAAGTGCACTAATCACATAAGTTTAATACATTTTTCGAGTTTCAATATAACAGAAATGAATGTATAGGTTCAACCTCTGCCACACATTAAACTTTGACAATATAAACCGTGATACCTTTTAACTGTCTAGGAATACTAAGTCAGATTTAATGCTAAATTAACACCTACGGTTTCTAAAGGTCTACATCAATTGTAGGAAAGGACAGAGTAAACCTGAGCGTGATAGGAGTGATTTTATCAGGTCCAGACATCTCTCCCCCAAACTTTCCAATAACAGTTACCAATTCAATAAAGATTATAGATACCATGTGAACTATCGCTCTTGTATCACTGCCAGTAACGACAATGTCGCTTTCATGTCGACAACTATACCTAAAGCTGTACCCGTCCTGTCTTGTATTAAAAATCATTAAGTTATTTTGTATGTGGCTGCAAAAACAAATGTTCTTGTATCGATAAACATTCCGGTCGGCATACATCGGAATAAACCAACTTTGAAAGCTTGGTACGTACACGCACATGTATTACGACTTGGTCGTCCATGACAGTAAACATCTTGATAAATATACTCTGTCAAGTAAACATCTCGATAAATATACCCTGTCAAGTAAACATCTCGATAAATATACCCTGTCAAGACTACATATTTAATACTTTGGTTCGGTCGTCCATGACAGTAAACATCTTGATAAATATAGCCTGAAAGACTACATATTTAATACTTTGGTTCGGTCGTCCATGACAGTAAACATCTCGATAAATATACCCTGTCAAGACTACACATGACAGTAAACATCTTGATAAATATACCCTGTCAAGACTACATATTTAATACTTTGGTTCGGTCGTCCATGACAGTAAACATCTTGATAAATATACCCTGTCAAGACTACATATTTAATACTTTGGTTCGGTCGTCCATGACAGTAAACATCTTGATAAATATACCCTGTCAAGTAAACATCTCGATAAATATACCCTGTCAAGACTACACATGACAGTAAACATCTCGATAAATATACCCTGTCAAGTAAACATCTTGATAAATATACCCTGTCAAGACTACACATGACAGTAAACATCTTGATAAATATACTCTGTCAAGACTACATATTTAATACTTTGGTTCGGTCGTCCATGACAGTAAACATCTTGATAAATATACTCTGTCAAGACTACATATTTAATACTTTGGTTCGGTCGTCCATGACAGTAAACATCTTGATAAATATACCCTGTCAAGACTACACATGACAGTAAACATCTCGATAAATATACCCTGTCAAGTAAACATCTTGATAAATATACCCTGTCAAGACTACACATGACAGTAAACATCTTGATAAATATACCCTGTCAAGTAAACATCTTGATAAATATACCCTGTCAAGACTACACATGACCGTAAACATCTCGATAAATATACCCTGTCAAAACTACATATTTAATACTTTGGTTCGGTCGTCCATGACAGTAAACATCTTGATAAATATACTCTGTCAAGACTACACATGACAGTAAACATCTCGATAAATATACTCTGTCAAGACTACATATTTAATACTTTGGTTCGGTCGTCCATGACAGTAAACATCTCGATAAATATACCCTGTCAAGACTACATATTTAATACTTTGGTTCGGTCGTCCATGACAGTAAACATCTCGATAAATATACCCTGTCAAGACTACATATTTAATACTTTGGTTCGGTCGTCCATGACAGTAAACATCTCGATAAATATACTCTGTCAAGACTACATATTTAATACTTTGGTTCGGTCGTCCATGACAGTAAACATCTTGATAAATATACCCTGTCAAGACTACACATGACAGTAAACATCTCGATAAATATACCCTGTCAAGACTACATATTTAATACTTTGGTTCGGTCGTCCATGACAGTAAACATCTTGATAAATATAGCCTGAAAGACTACATATTTAATACTTTGGTTCGGTCGTCCATGACAGTAAACATCTTGATAAATATACTCTGTCAAGACTACATATTTAATACTTTGGTTCGGTCGTCCATGACAGTAAACATCTTGATAAATATACCCTGTCAAGACTACACATGACAGTAAACATCTCGATAAATATACCCTGTCAAGACTACACATGACAGTAAACATCTCGATAAATATACCCTGTCAAGACTACATATTTAATACTTTGGTTCGGTCGTCCATGACAGTAAACATCTTGATAAATATACCCTGAAAGACTACATATTTAATACTTTTGTTCGGTCGTCCATGACAGTAAACATCTTGATAAATATACTCTGTCAAGTAAACATCTCGATAAATATACCCTGTCAAGACTACATATTTAATACTTTGGTTCGGTCGTCCATGACAGTAAACATCTTGATAAATATAGCCTGTCAAGACTACATATTTAATACTTTGGTTCGGTCGTCCATGACAGTAAACATCTCGATAAATATACTCTGTCAAAACTACATATTTAATGCATGGGTTCGGTTGTCTGTGAGAGTAAACATGTTGGTATATGCAGTATACATGTACATTGTTCAAACTAATAAAATGACTTTAGTTTGGTTGTCTGTGACAATAAACATTTTAGTATATATACATTGTTATAACGAATATTTTGGTTTGGTTGTCTGTGACAATAAACATTTTAGTATATATACATTGTTATAACGAATATTTTGGTTTGGTTGTCTGTGACAATAAACATTTTAGTATATATACATTGTTATAACTTATACTTTGGTTTGGTTGTCTGTGACAATAAACATTTTGGTATATATACATTGTTATACATGTAACTAATATTTTGGTTCGGTTGTCTGTGACAATACACATTGTGGTATATATACATTATTATAACTAATACTTTGGTTCGGTTTTCTGTGACAGTAAATAAATAAATAAAAAAAAAACAGCTCCAAAGTATTGTCAGGATTTGGATGTTGTTTCTAATAGTTTATCCGATTTTCTCAAACTATTACGAAATGTTTCATTATTAACATTACCTTCACCAAGAAAAACATGTTTTTGAGTATTGTAAATATTTTATTAATTCAAATAAAGCTATAGATTAAATTGTGATACCAAAGAGATTTATATGTAGTTTTCCAATAGGAATAAGCACCCTTTTATTCCAATTACTTAAAAGAGAATAGTTTATGTAATTTCTTCTCAATGTTCATTTTAATCTTTTTTTTTTTTTGTAAATCGATATGGAAGTCAATAACCAGAATATTGATTTTTTGTTGTCAGTTCCACTCTAGACAAAACTGTTCCTTGCTATATTTCATGCTACATATCCAAATTATATCTGTCTTACTTTTATTTATTGCTAGCCCAGATATATCTGCATATCCTTTTAAGTCATCCAATGCATCTCTTTAGGAATTTCTAGATCCATCAAGGATGACTGCTTATTATCTGCATATTGAGGTAACACTTTTTGAGTATCTTCTATATTTATTTCAGTGATATTATCATTATTTCTGATCCTACTTGCTCTGGGAATTAAGGAAATAAAATAAATAAATAAATAAGGAGAGATATGCTAAGCTTGTTGACCTCCACGCTTGGTATTGAAAAAAAATGAAGTCAAATTTCTGCCCTGATAAACGTGGGAATATGAACCAGTTGAAAAATATGCATCCATTGCCTTCTATCATTCCCAAGGTCATAGAAAAAAATGAGCACTTTATCAAAAAAATCCCAACTAACGAAAGCAATGGCTTTTTCAAAATCAACCGTGAGTAACATTCCAGGATTATCATTGTCTTCTGCATAGTGAATGATATCATATATAACGTTTCACCTTCAAACCTACTTGAAATAAAATCAGACCAATCAGAATTTATAAGATTATTAAGACATTTCTTATTCCATTTGTAATGAAACCGGAAGCAAGTTGTATCTTCAAGTTTTTTGTCTTGGCTTATATCCCTTTGGTAAACATGTTATGATTTCCTAATTTTGTGTTACCGATTAATTTTGAATTTCAAATCCATATCGAATTGGTCTTACTACAACACGGACTATTTGTTAAAAAAAAAACAAACAAAAAAAAACATTAAACTGTAAAGACATCAGACCCTGTACGTTTATTATCTTTCATATTTTTTGGAGTATAATAATAATAATACCCTCCAAACTATTTGTTTCTATAACATTCAATTTTGGTATACTATTTTCATTAAGATATTTATTTAAATTTATATTGTGTAATTCATTGTCTTCTTATTACAGTCTTTCGTAATATTGCTTCACTTCATTTAGAATTTCTTCTAATTCCTAATTATTTCTCCATCACCCTTTTCTATAACTGGTATAATTTGTGTAACAAAATCTCTTCTTTTCTAGATTTTACACGTTCTTTAACCCATTTTCCTTTAGACCTCAACATTCTCCTCCATTAAGCTTTTACTTTCGAATTGATTCTAAATCTTGTTGACAGGCCTCTTACTCTTCTCAATTGGCATCATCTTGAGCTTCTATTTTCCCATTTTTTTAGTCCTTAACCCTAGCCCTAACCCATATTGACCAGGTCCGTATAGTCTAGTCAAAAATTGTATAATATTAACTCCTCGGTGATGTCATGAGATATTTCTAAGGAAATAATTGATGACCTGTGATCTCTTTAGGACCAATGAGTGATAGTGTAACATACCAACCATATAATATTTATCAATAATACATGATAAATATGTGTAATGACTGTGTTTAATGGTTGACTTAGAATACATTAATTTATATAAAAAACCACTTTGACTACGGAAAACATCACATGAATTAAAGGAGACTAACACGTATACACACTGGAGGGAAAAGGTCAAGTCTTCTAATCCTTATTCAACATCCGTATGTTAACATTGATGTAGATATCTAATCCTTATTAAACATCCGTATGTAAACATTGATGTAGATATCTAATCCTTATTCACCATCCGTATGTAAATATTGATGTAGATATCCAATCTTTATTCACCATCCGTATTTAAACATTGATGTAGATATCCTATCTTTATTCACCATCCGTATGTAAACATTGATGTAGATATCCAATCTTTATTCACCATCCGTATGTAAACATTGATGTAGATATCATTTGTATTCACCATCCGTATGTAAACATTGATGTCGATATCAAATCTGTATTCACCATCCGTATGTAAACATTGATGTAGATATCCAATCTTTATTCACCATCCGTATGTAAACATTGATGTAGATATCCAATCTGTATTCACCATCCGTATGTAAATATTGATGTAGATATCCAATCTTAATTCACCATCCGTATGTAAACATTGATGTAGATATCATTTGTATTCACCATCCGTATGTAAACATTGATGTAGATATCCAATCTTTATTCACCATCCGTATGTAAACATTGATGTAGATATCCAATCTTTATTCACCATCCGTATGTAAACATTGATGTAGATATCCTATCTTTATTCACCATCCGTATGTAAACATTGATGTCGATATCAAATCTGTATTCACCATCCGTATGTAAACATTGATGTAGATAACCAATCTTTATTCACCATCCGTATGTAAACATTGATGTAGATATCATTTGTATTCACCATCCGTATGTAAACATTGATGTAGATATCCAATCTTTATTCACCATCCGTATGTAAACATTGATGTAGATATCCAATCTTTATTCACCATCCGTATGTAAACATTGATGTAGATATCCTATCTTTATTCACCATCCGTATGTAAACATTGATGTAGATATCCAATCTTTATTAACCATCCGTATGTAAACATTGATGTAGATATCCAATCTTTATTCACCATCCGTATGTAAATATTGATGTAGATATCCAATCTTAATTCACCATCCGTATGTAAACATTGATGTAGATATCCAATCTTTATTCACCATCCGTATGTAAACATTGATGTAGATATCAAATCTTTATTAACCATCTGTATGTAAACATTGATGTAGATATCCTATCTTAATTCACCATCCGTATGTAAATATTGATGTAGATAACCAATCTTTATTCACCATCCGTATGTAAACATTGATGTAGATATCCAAACTTTATTCACCATCCGTATTTAAACATTGATGTAGATATCCGATCTTTATTCACCATCCGTATGTAAACATTGATGTAGATATCCAATCTGTATTCACCATCCGTATGTAAATATTGATGTAGATATCCAATCTTAATTCACCATCCGTATGTAAACATTGATGTAGATATCATTTGTATTCACCATCCGTATGTAAACATTGATGTAGATATCCAATCTTTATTCACCATCCGTATGTAAACATTGATGTAGATATCCAATCTTTATTCACCATCCGTATGTAAACATTGATGTAGATATCCTATCTTTATTCACCATCCGTATGTAAACATTGATGTCGATATCAAATCTGTATTCACCATCCGTATGTAAACATTGATGTACGTATGTAAACATTGATGTAGATATCATTTGTATTCACCATCCGTATGTAAACATTGATGTAGATATCCAATCTTTATTCACCATCCGTATGTAAACATTGATGTAGATATCCAATCTTTATTCACCATCCGTATGTTAACATTGATGTAGATATCCTATCTTTATTCACCATCCGTATGTAAACATTGATGTAGATATCCAATCTTTATTAACCATCCGTATGTAAACATTGATGTAGATATCCAATCTTTATTCACCATCCGTATGTAAATATTGATGTAGATATCCAATCTTAATTCACCATCCGTATGTAAACATTCATGTAGATATCCAATCTTTATTCACCATCCGTATGTAAACATTGATGTAGATATCAAATCTTTATTAACCATCTGTATGTAAACATTGATGTAGATATCCTATCTTAATTCACCATCCGTATGTAAATATTGATGTAGATAACCAATCTTTATTCACCATCCGTATGTAAACATTGATGTAGATATCCAAACTTTATTCACCATCCGTATTTAAACATTGATGTAGATATCCGATCTTTATTCACCATGCGTATGTAAACATTGATGTAGATATCCTATCTTTATTCACCATCCGTATGTAAACATTGATGTAGATATCCAATCTTAATTCACCATCCGTATGTAAACATTGATGTAGATATCCAATCTTAATTCACCATCCGTATGTAAATATTGATGTAGATATCCAATCTTTATTCACCATCCGTATGTAAACATTGATGTAGATATCCAATCTGTATTCACCATCCGTATGTAAATATTGATGTAGATATCCAATCTTAATTCACCATCCGTATGTAAACATTGATGTAGATATCATTTGTATTCACCATCCGTATGTAAACATTGATGTAGATATCCAATCTTTATTCACCATCCGTATGTAAACATTGATGTAGATATCCAATCTTTATTCACCATCCGTATGTAAACATTGATGTAGATATCCTATCTTTATTCACCATCCGTATGTAAACATTGATGTAGATATCCAATCTTTATTAACCATCCGTATGTAAACATTGATGTAGATATCCAATCTTTATTCACCATCCGTATGTAAATATTGATGTAGATATCCAATCTTAATTCACCATCCGTATGTAAACATTGATGTAGATATCCAATCTTTATTCACCATCCGTATGTAAACATTGATGTAGATATCAAATCTTTATTAACCATCTGTATGTAAACATTGATGTAGATATCCTATCTTAATTCACCATCCGTATGTAAATATTGATGTAGATAACCAATCTTTATTCACCATCCGTATGTAAACATTGATGTAGATATCCAAACTTTATTCACCATCCGTATTTAAACATTGATGTAGATATCCGATCTTTATTCACCATGCGTATGTAAACATTGATGTAGATATCCTATCTTTATTCACCATCCGTATGTAAACATTGATGTAGATATCCAATCTTAATTCACCATCCGTATGTAAATATTGATGTAGATAACCAATCTTTATTCACCATCCGTATGTAAACATTGATGTAGATATCCAAACTTTATTCACCATCCGTATTTAAACATTGATGTAGATATCCAATCTTAATTCACCATCCGTATGTAAACATTGATGTAGATATCCAATCTTAATTCACCATCCGTATGTAAATATTGATGTAAATTTCCAATCTTTATTCACCATCCGTATGTAAACATTGATGTAGATATCCTATCTTTATTCACCATCCGTATGTAAGCATTGATGTAGATATCCTATCTTTATTCACCATTCGTATGTAAACATTGATGTAGATATCAAATCTTTATTCACCATCCGTATGTAAACATTGATGTAGATATCCAAACTTTATTCACCATTCGTATGCTAACATTGATTTAGATATCCAAACTTTATTCACCATCCGTATGTAAACATTGATGTAGATATCCTTTCTTTATTCACCATCCGTATGTAAACATTGATGTAGATATCCAAACTTTATTCACCATCCGTATGTAAACATTGATGTAGATATCATTTGTATTCACCATCCGTATGTAAACATTGATGTAGATATCCTATCTTTATTCACCATCCGTATGTAAACATTGATGTAGATATCAAATCTTTATTCACCATCCGTATGTAAACATTGATGTAGATATCTAAACTTTATTCACCATCCGTATGTAAACATTGATGTAGATATCATTTGTATTCACCATCCGTATGTAAACATTGATGCAGATATCCAATCTGTATTCACCATCCGTATGTAAACATTGATGTAGATATCCAATCTTTATTCACCATCCGTATGTAAACATTTGTGTAGATGACTCAGTTAAAAGCACTTGAACTTTATTGATAATCAACAATTAGATGCGTTATTCTGACGTTTGTCACATGGCGCGTCATCCCGATGTCTGAGGTAGTATTTGTTGGCATCACTCAAACAATCTGGTATGTAAGAGTATGGTTTGTTAATACTTACTAAAATAATTGAACAGGCAAACTATAATCCTTTATTACAATCAATCAATGTCGGGAACTTAAGGTTGGCTATTTAAGGGTCATCTGTATAGCAGAATGACGTTGAATTTCAAACACGAATAAATATCTAAATATTTGCACAAATTTAGTCATGTAACATACCAACATGTTTGTTTGGACATGTAGTTTCATGCAAACACCAATGATTTGTTGTAGATAATATCAGTTTATTCTATAGAGTTCCTTTGTGGTAAGATGAAACATGGAATAATTTTAAGTTGTGCAAATGACCAAACCTGAAAAATAGCCAAGCTGTTATGCTCACAAGTGTCTATAGCACAGGTTAGGAGCAGTTATTTGACCGGATTTTACTTTATGTACGAATAAGCGCTTATTTTGTTTTGATCTTAAAATACAAATGGCGGCTGTGGATAATATTACACAAATTGGCATATAGGGAGGCATTTCAGAGCTTCTGATCATAGTAACAAGGATATGTATTAGTCAAACTGTTAAACTGGGGAGTTTGTGGCCTTTTTCAGAAATAGGCATTTTTACTCCAAACTCAACTGTTGATTTTTTTCTAAAAGCAGTCTTCTTGCAGATTTCAGAATTGTTTATAGTGTCTAATAAGAGCATTTTTGATGTTTGAAATGCCTCTTTATATGCCATATTTGTTTGATATCATTCACGACCGCCATTTGCATTTCGAGGTCAAAATAAAAACAGTGTTTATACAAATAATAAAGTCAAATCTGGTAAAAACCAATGCACCTATTTTGTGATCTAGAGACCTGTAAACAAAACGACAAAGCTAGTTTGTTCAATATATGCGATACAAATGAGCTAATTATGTCCCACTGAAACATGCATTTTTTGTATGTTTTGTTGAAATTTACAAACAGCTTAACAAATTACATGCCAACAGCAAGTCCCATGGTTTGTCATGATATATACTTAAAGTTCATCATGTTACTTTTGTTAAATTGCACCTAAGTAGGAGCGCCCTTCTACCGCTACAGTCAAACACAAGACGTGGCCGGGGGCTACCGACGAAAGACGCCCTTCTACCGCTACAGTCAAACACAGGACGTGGCCGGGGGCTACCGACGAAAGACGCCCTCCTACCGCTACAGTCAAACGGCTGTATCTCCATTTGCCCACACTTTAAAATCCTATAACGAGGGAAGTGTTGTGACAAGAATTATAGTCTATTTCAGAGTAGTTAACCTAAATTTACCTGTGTTTTTTACCTGTGTTTTTCACCTGTTACCTGATTATATCATGATGGTAACTTATACCTATAGGATGTACATATCAAGAAAAACCTCTTAATTAAAAAAATGCAATAAATTACAATATATATATATATTAATTGCATTTATTGCATACTGTTAATCATTTGTGTATATTCTGGTGTTGCTCATGTATCGTATATATGATCTTAGTGTCAAATAAAAAACTTTTGAAACTTCTGAAACCTGCCCAAGCTTTTCTATCAGATTTATACCATCCATGCCACTAATCAGATTTATACCATCCATGCCACTAGTCTACACTTTATTGCCTAGCAAGACCCAGCAGACCTACACCCGAGTCCTCACCCTTCTGAAGATGACCATGACGAACTACTGTAGTCGATATATGTTGCTGATTGAAATGTATTATCTAGTGTTCTATATACAATTTGTATGTCTGTCGTTGTATAATATGGTTTTATGTCATTAGTAATCATTACATGTATTCTTTCTAAAAAAAATAATTTTTAATTAAAATGTATTGATATGTAACTGTAGTTATGTATCGCATAATGTATTTAAAGTAACATATTGTAATGCTATGTAAAATGTGTCTTAAATGAATGAACGCATTTGTATTATAATATTTTCCATAAAATGAAATTAATGTAATATTAATGTTACATGTCACAGGTATATATATCTCTATTTCCCCACTTTCTCCAGGTAGAACAGGTAAATGACTACAGGTAAAACACAGGTAAAATTAAAATGGAACAGACTATAATTGGTTTGCCTTTGTTTTCCTATATCAACACTTTTCTTTGAACTTTAAAAAGTGGGCAAATGGAGAACACCCCAGTCAAACACAAGACGTGGCCGAAGGGTTACCGACGAAAGACGCCCTCCTACCGTTACAGTCAAACACAAGACGTGATCGGGGGTTAACCGAGAAACGGGCGCCCTGATACCGCTGTAGTCAAACACAAGGCGTGGCCGGGGGTTAACCGAGAAACGGGCGCCCTGATACCGCTGTAGTTATACATAAGGCGTGTCCGGGGGTTAACCGAGAAACGGGCGCCCCGATACCGCTGTAGTCAAACACAAGGCGTGGCCCGGGGTTAACCGAGAAACGGGCGCTCTGATACCGCTGTAGTCATACACAAGGCGTGGCCGGGGGTTAACCGAGAAACTGGCGCTCTGATACCGCTGTAGTCATACACAAGGCGTGGCCGGGGGTTTACCGAGAAACGGGCGTCCTCTTACCACTACAGTCCAACACAAGGCGTGACCGGGGGTTAACCGAGAAACGGGCGACCTGATACCGCTGTAGTCAAACACGAGGCGTGGCCGGGGGTTTACCGAGAAACGGGCGCTCTGATACCGCTGTAGTCATACACAAGGCGTGGCCGGGGGTTAACCGAGAAAAGGGCGTCCTGATACCGCTGTAGCCATACACAAGGCGTGGCCGGGGGTTAACCGAGAAACTGGCGCTCTGATACCGCTGTAGTCATACACAAGGCGTGGCCGGGGGTTAACCGAGAAACTGGCGCTCTGATACCGCTGTAGCCATACACAAGGCGTGGCCAGGGGTTAACCGAGAAACTGGCGCTCTGATACCGCTGTAGTCAAACACAAGGCGTGGCCGGGGGTTAACCGAGAAACAGGTGCCCTAGGTGATATCGCTGTAGTCATACACAAGGCGTGGCCGGGGGTTTACCGAGAAACGGGCGCTCTGATACCGCTGTAGTCATACACAAGGCGTGGCCGGGGGTTAACCGAGAAACAGCTGCTCTAGCTGATATCGCTGTAGTCATACACAAGGCGTGGCCGGGGGTTTACCGAGAAACGGGCGCTCTGATATCGCTGTAGTCATACACAAGGCGTGGCCGGGGGTTAACCGAGAAACGGGCGCCATAATACCGCTGTAGTCACACACAAGGCGTGGCCGGAAGTCTACCCAGAAATGGACGCCATTCAGCCCCTGCGGGTGAGTCTTCACAGGAATATACCATGTAGAATGACAGCTCGACTACAATCTATTTTATAGCATTTAAATTTTACACAAGCTCTTTAATCCGTGAATTATTTTATCATAATACTGAAAAATAATCTAAATGCTGAAAACTGTAGATTTAGAAATGAGGGGCAAGTATGTGGATGATGGAATGTTCTCCACAGAAGCCTTTAGTAGTCGATCAATCGTGCTCCGTCTACTCTACGTATAAAGCTGTAATTGCATTGCAGCGGAGTATGATGCAATAAAAAGATAATTTCGATATAAAGGAGAAATTGAGTCAAGTCATAATTCTGTATTATGATGACGTCCATTAGGGGCTATCAGACGTAACAAGGAATTCATAGTTTATAATCGGACATGGTCACCATAGCTCTGCACGATCGGTCGCGCTGCGCCGGACCATCACGCCACGTGATTGAAATTATTCACCCCTAGTAACACATTCTGACAAGCGAGGCCATCGTGAGGTCTGTGATTCAGTCAAGGCCCCACATCAAGGCCTTTATGCACAATTCTACTACCATCCCATTTTTTTTCAATTACACAGTTGAGATGAGTCGAACTGTTATAAATCACAAAACCCATCTTGACATGTTGATCCAGAATATCATTTATAGCGTCTTTGAATGATGGAAATAAAATCTGAAGGCTACTAGCTAGTGTTGTACAGGCCACTGGTGTCCGACGAAGGTCCGTGGCGATACGTGGAGTTAATTATTTATCGATTGTATCTGGGGATTTAGTCTGCTTTGTCCGCCACTTGTCTCTGCTGAATTGGGCATTTTATGTTTCCGTGTAGACATCAATGGGGGATTGCCGACAAGAGGATATTATGTAGATTGGTGACTGATACTGACTCCATCACTTCACAATAAACACCGAGCTCCCTTGTCTAGTACCCTAGGTCTGTTACTCAATGCTGTTAACTCTCCTACATCACGTCGTTAACAGATAATTGACAACTTTCATGCCGTAATTCTGATTGCATATTACAGATCTTAACAAGTCCTCAATAATTAATATCGTGTCTAAGATTTAGATTCTAACATGCAGTACATATGGAAAACAGATTACATTATTAACGTTATGGGTCACCAAATTGTACTTTAGCGACACGACACACAGTGTATCATCAGTATTGGTCGTGTAAACATAGTTGTAATTAGAAATATGATTAGGGAACGTTGGTTTTAGATATGGATCAAGGGACATGTGATTTGCCTGCGTCCATCAATTAACTTAACTTACAAGCTCCTCATTATCTAGCCTACAGGAGACATGTTTCTACGACACTTCCGGTGTCGAATCTAAGTTTGGATATCCCGGAACTCCAGTATATCGTTAACACTGTCATATACCCCAGGCCATCAGAGGGAACTTGTATGAATATAGTAGCCGGAATGCCCACGTTATAGTGATTGTGTCGAGCGGACTGTCATGTATCAGTAACACAATATCACTGACCTTCATGTCGTGTTTATAATAACATCACTACATTGATGAACTGCAAAACCCCATTAAATTTGGTTCTCTGGTATAATTGATGATTGTCATACTATATCTGGTATAATTGATGATTGTCATACTATCTCTGGTATAATTGATGGTTGTCATACTATCTCTGGTATAATTGATGATTGTCATACTATCTCTGGTATAATTGATGGTTGTCATACTATATCTGGTATAATTGATAATTGTCATAATATCTCTGGTATAATTAATGATTGTCATACTATATCTGGTATAATTGATGGTCATACTATATCTGGTATAATTGATTGTCATACTATATCTGATATAATTTGGTTATTTCCCTGTGTAAGATAATTAATGATATAATTTGGTGTATTTCCAAGGTGTAAGATAATTAATGATATAATTTGGTGTATTTCCCTGTGTAAGATAATTAATGATATAATTTGGTTTATTTTCCTGTGTAAGATAATTAATGATATAATTTGGTGTATTTCCCTGTGTTAGATAATTAATGATATAATTTGGTGTATTTTCCTGTGTTAAGATAATTAATGTATTTTCCCTGTGTAAGATAATTAATGATATAATTTGGTGTATTTTCCTGTGTTAGATACTTAATGATATAATTTGATTGATTTCCCTGGTCTAATTTAATTAATGGTATAATTTGGTTTATATTTCTCTGTGTAAGATAATTAATGATATAATTTGGTGTATTTTCCTGTGTTAGATACTTAATGATATAATTTGGCTATTTCCCTGTGTTAGATACTTAATGATATAATTTGGCTATTTCCCAGTGTTAGATAATTAATGATATAATTTGATTGATTTTGCCTGTGTGAGATAATTAATGATACAATTTGGTTTATTTCCCCGTGTAAGATAATTAATTATATAATTTGGTTTATATTTCTCTGTGTAAGATAATTAATGATATAATTTGGTTTATTTCCCAGGTGTAAGTTAATTAATGATGGACGACCTGGAGTGTTTTACCTTTAATATAAATAACAGATCCCGATGACCTCACAAAGTACACACTACGATATAGAGGAATCATAACATATCGCTGTACATGTACGACTTTGATTTCTTTCTTTCTGATTACTCGAGACCCCTCCGACAGAACTGGAAAATGGCGAATTCCTGTACGTTTACAACCTGGACAAAAATACTGAATGTAAATTGCCTGACTCTTTAATGTTATTGACCAATCACACAAAAGTATTGTCGATCACCGGGCTGTAGAAACTACTGACGGGCTCGATAAGGAACGTTTTGACTGTATTCCTGATACTGATCTACAAAATGTTATGGTAAACATACATAGAACAACGTCAAAATCTCATACATAGAACAACGTCAAAATCTCATACATAGAACAACATCAAAATCTCATACATAGAACAACGTCAAAATCTCTTACATAGAACAACATCAAAATCTCTTACATAGAACAACGTCAAAATCTCTTACATAGAACAACGTCAAAATCTCATACATAGAACAACGTCAAAATCTCTTACATAGAACAACGTCAAAATCTCTTACATAGAACAACGTCAAAATCTCTTACATAGAACAACGTCAAAATCTCTTAGGAAACATCGGTGATGTATTAAAGATTAGTTTCGCCTAACAAAAGTCATGGCGTTAACTTTGAAAACTTAACTGGTAAATGTTGCAGCCCTTTCACTGTAATTGAGCAATGTGATAACTGTTACATGGATTTTAACAGTAGTCGTTTCTGTAACGCTACCATTGAATGCCAATAACTCTATACCATTCTCGCGTTTGTTACTGTTTTATTACATTGTAAATATTTTTTTTCTAATATATATGATTATGGCCAACCTAAATTATTTCTTGTCTTTTAAGTTCATAACGCATATGATAAAAATAAATAAACACATAAATAGTATCATAAGGTAGCGTTTATAAAAAATGAATGTAAGTGTTTAAGTTAGTATAAGGAAATATTAACCTTCGGAAAGTGATATTTCCCTAAGCTCCTGGCTCTGTAAATAACATTTTCCCATGTCAACAATCCCTTGTATTAGCTTAGACAAATTCAATAATTGTGTATTACTACAAAAAATGAATTAAATTAAAGGTAAGATCCGCCAAGAGCAAAACATTCCTCGAGAAACTTTTGGTGTGTTCAAACCCGTCGGTATTAATAATTTCTTTGAAGTTTTAGATTATAGTTGTTATTGAAAGCTTATCACAAGTGTTTACTTTTCACAGACGGAATAGTTTACGCCATGGAGTGTTTTACCAAACAGAACACTTTACGATGTAGAGTGTTTTACCAGTTAGACCACTTTACGACATGGAGTGTTTTACCAAACAGAACACTTTACGACGTAGAGTGTTTACCAGACCAGACACTTTACGACATAGAGTGTTTTACCAGACATAACACTTTACGACGTAGAGTGTTTTACCAGACATAACACTTTACGACGTAGAGTGTTTTACCAGACATACCACTTTACGACGTAGAGTGTTTTACCAGACAGAACACTTTACGACGTAGAGTGTTTTACCAGACAGAACACTTTACGACGTAGAGTGTTTTACCAGACAGAACACTTTACGACATGGAGTGTTTACCAGACCAGACACTTTACGACGTAGAGTGTTTTACCAGACATAACACTTTACGACATGGAGTGTTTACCAGACCAGACACTTTACGACGTAGAGTGTTTTACCAGACATAACACTTTACGACGTAGAGTGTTTTACCAGACATAACACTTTACGCCATGGAGTGTTTACCAGACATAACACTTTACGACATGGAGTGTTTACCAGACCAGACACTTTACGACGTAGAGTGTTTACCAGACCAGACACTTTACGACGTAGAGTGTTTACCAGACAGAACACTTTACGACATGGAGTGTTTTACCAGACATAACACTTAACGACATGGAGTGTTTTACCAGACAGAACACTTTACGACGTAGAGTGTTTTACCAGTCAGAACACTTTACGACGTAGAGTGTTTTACCAGACATAACACTTTACGACATGGAGTGTTTTACCAGACAGAACACTTTACGACGTAGAGTGTTTACCAGACCAGACACTTTACGACGTAGAGTGTTTTACCAGACATAACACTTTACGACGTAGAGTGTTTTACCAGACATAACACTTTACGACATGGAGTGTTTACCAGACCAGACACTTTACGACGTAGAGTGTTTTACCAGACATACCACTTTACGACGTAGAGTGTTTTACCAGTCATAACACTTTACGACATGGAGTGTTTTACCAGACAGAACACTTTACGACGTAGAGTGTTTTACCAGACAGAACACTTTACGACATGGAGTGTTTACCAGACATAACACTTTACGACATGGAGTGTTTTACCAGACAGAACACTTTACGACGTAGAGTGTTTTACCAGACCAGACACTTTACGACATGGAGTGTTTTACCAGACAGAACACTTTACGACGTAGAGTGTTTTACCAGACCAGACACTTTACGACGTAGAGTGTTTTACCAGACATAACACTTTACGACATGGAGTGTTTTACCAGACAGAACACTTTACGACGTAGAGTGTTTTACCAGACCAGACACTTTACGACGTAGAGTGTTTTACCAGACCAGACACTTTACGACGTAGAGTGTTTTACCAGACATAACACTTTACGACATGGAGTGTTTTACCAGACAGAACACTTTACGACGTAGAGTGTTTTACCAGACCAGACACTTTACGACGTAGAGTGTTTTACCAGACAGAACACTTTACGACGTAGAGTGTTTTACCAGACAGAACACTTTACGACATGGAGTGTTTACCAGACCAGACACTTTACGACATGGAGTGTTTACCAGACATAACACTTTACGACATGGAGTGTTTTACCAGACAGAACACTTTACGACGTAGAGTGTTTTACCAGACCAGACACTTTACGACATGGAGTGTTTTACCAGACAGAACACTTTACGACGTAGAGTGTTTTACCAGACCAGACACTTTACGACGTAGAGTGTTTTACCAAACCAGACACTTTACGACGTAGAGTGTTTTACCAGACAGAACACTTTACGACATGGAGTGTTTTACCAGACAGAACACTTTACGACGTAGAGTGTTTTACCAGACAGAACACTTTAAAGTGTTTTACCAGACCGAACACTTTACGACATGGAGTGTTTTACCAGACATAACACTTAACGACATGGAGTGTTTTACCAGACAGAACACTTTACGACGTAGAGTGTTTTACCAGTCAGAACACTTTACGACGTAGAGTGTTTTACCAGACATAACACTTTACGACATGGAGTGTTTTACCAGACAGAACACTTTACGACGTAGAGTGTTTTACCAGACCAGACACTTTACGACGTAGAGTGTTTTACCAGACAGAACACTTTACGACGTAGAGTGTTTTACCAGACATAACACTTTACGACATGGAGTGTTTACCAGACCAGACACTTTACGACGTAGAGTGTTTTACCAGACATAACACTTTACGACATGGAGTGTTTACCAGACATACCACTTTACGACGTAGAGTGTTTTACCAGTCATAACACTTTACGACATGGAGTGTTTTACCAGACAGAACACTTTACGACGTAGAGTGTTTTACCAGACAGAACACTTTACGACATGGAGTGTTTACCAGACATTACACTTTACGACATGGAGTGTTTTACCAGACAGAACACTTTACGACGTAGAGTGTTTTACCAGACATAACACTTTACGACATGGAGTGTTTTACCAGACAGAACACTTTACGACGTAGAGTGTTTTACCAGACCAGACACTTTACGACGTAGAGTGTTTTACCAGACAGAACACTTTACGACGTAGAGTGTTTTACCAGACAGAACACTTTACGACATGGAGTGTTTACCAGACCAGACACTTTACGACATGGAGTGTTTACCAGACATAACACTTTACGACATGGAGTGTTTTACCAGACAGAACACTTTACGACGTAGAGTGTTTTACCAGACCAGACACTTTACGACATGGAGTGTTTTACCAGACAGAACACTTTACGACGTAGAGTGTTTTACCAGACCAGACACTTTACGACGTAGAGTGTTTTACCAGACCAGACACTTTACGACGTAGAGTGTTTTACCAGACAGAACACTTTACGACATGGAGTGTTTTACCAGATAGAACACTTTACGACGTAGAGTGTTTTACCAGACCAGACACTTTACGACGTAGAGTGTTTTACCAGACAGAACACTTTACGACGTAGAGTGTTTTACCAGACAGAACACTTTACGACATGGAGTGTTTACCAGACCAGACACTTTACGACGTAGAGTGTTTTACCAGACAGACCACTTTACGACGTAGAGTGTTTTACCAGACCAGACACTTTACGACGTAGAGTGTTTTACCAGACATAAGACTTTACGACATGGAGTGTTTACCAGACCAGACACTTTGCGACGTAGAGTGTTTTACCAGACAGAACACTTTACGACGTAGAGTGTTTTACCAGACATAACACTTTACGACATGGAGTGTTTTACCAGACCAGACACTTTACGACGTAGAGTGTTTTACCAGACATAACACTTTACGACGTAGAGTGTTTTACCAGACATAACACTTTACGACGTAGAGTGTTTTACCAGACATAACAATTTACGACATGGAGTGTTTACCAGACCAGACACTTTACGACGTAGAGTGTTTTACCAGTCATAACACTTTACGACATGGAGAGTTTTACCAGATAGAACACTTTACGACGTAGAGAGTTTTACCAGATAGAACACTTTACGACGTAGAGTGTTTTACTAAACATAACACTTTACGACATGGAGAGTTTTACCAGATAGAACACTTTACGACGTAGAGTGTTTTACCAGACAGAACGCTTTACGACATAGAGAGTTTTACCAAAACAGAACACTTTACGACGTAGAGTGTTTTACTAAACATAACAATTTACGGTGAAGAGTGTTTTACTAGACATAACACTTTACGACGTACAATGTAGAGTGCCTTACCAGACAGAATGAACACTTTACGACACATAGTAGAACACTTTACGTACGAAAACAATTATTTTACCAGACACTTTAGGACACGAAATGTTTTACGATCACTGTAGACAAAATGTTTTTACAAGTGTAAATTGATTGTTTTGTTGGTATGAACAATGTACTTGTTATCTAGCATTACAATGTATATAGTGTACAGCTATTAACTGTTTGGTGATGACGTCTTATCTTCAATATGAAATATTGAAATTGTTTTCTTACTGAGTAAATACAGAACACTTCACATTAACGATAAAATACAAGTGCTAATTATGCGACGAAACAAAAATAGACATTAAAATCCACAATATAGATATATATAGATGATACAAGCATCCTAAAGCTGATGTTTCTGGCTATATTTCTACAGATGACTGATGTCTCGATGGCGCATCACCCGTTAGAAACTGGCAGGTGTACCAGTGACGATGGGGGTATAATTGGGTAATTCAACATTCGTTAGTATTGTGGATATTTTAACGATAATGCCAAGTCTTCCCCCATCAATTTACTTGGGATATTTAAATATCAGCGTATAAAGCATTTAACCAAGTATGAGATTTCTCGATAAGTAAAAATCTAGCAATCTGGGATTGGATTGTATCCTGGGTAAGGACGAAAACAGATCTATGATGTCGTTATGACGTCACTACCCAGGATAAGGACGAAGACAGATCTATGATGTCGTTATGACGTCACTACCCATGATAAGGACGAAGACATATCTATGATGTCATTATGACGTCATTACCCAGGATAAGGATGAAGACATATCTATGATGTCATTATGACGTCATTACCCAGGATAAGGACGAAGACAGATATATAATGTCATTATGACGTCACTGCCCACGATAAGGACGAAGACAGATCTATGATGTCATTATGACGTCACTACCTTGGATAAGGACGAAGACAGATCTATGATGTCGTTATGACGTAACTGTTATCAGTTTATTTTTACTTTTTTTTGTCAAAACATTTCAGCAACAATCTTTTTTTTGTATCCTTTATATCAAAGTTTAATAACTCTTATATTTTTACTTCTGTTTGAATTTTTCAATTTTTTTTTTTTCAATTTTCCAATGGCATTGAGAATATTTCATTCGTTTTGAATGTAAAGTGTTAATATTTGTGATTTCATCATCCGTTGCTATCTTTATCAGTTTATAAAATTTGAGCATTCATCCTGTACAGCAGTCCATCTTTTAATTGATAAGAAGGATACAGATCTAATGTGTTGTATGTCAAATATCAGTAAACTACATGTATCTTGATTGCCCACTTAGTGAAGGGAGATAATTAAGTATTTTTGGTATGATCAAGAAGTTTAATAAAATAAAGCAATACTAGCTGTTAAATATATGCAAATTGAAACAAAACAACAACTTAATACATCACAATCACTTTAATTATGCTAATGTAAGAATAAATTTCACACAATAGTTTTCAAAATAAAATTATGAAGAAATTCACAAATTACACATGTATTAGATATTAAAAACAATTATGACCTAGTATTCGGGGACGAAGCCCCCGAAATTTTTTTGAATTTTGGATTCTTTCAATCTTTTTAATGCATCAAACCAAACTTTTATTTTTGTAATCTTAAAGAGCAAAATCTTTTTTAGCTCTAATTTACAAACAAACTCCCCCCCCCCCCCCCCCCCCCCCTTAAAGTTAAATTGTTGGTGCCTAGGATAATAAGAAATATTTAGTACATATCAATGGCGGCGAGATTGTCCCGCTCGACCGTACGTAACACTACAGATGTCTTCTTTGTCTTCTGTTTGACCATATTGTTTTCTGTGTTGTTGGACTAAACACTGGTGTGTGTAGGAGACGTGATGGACGTCACGTGTCTATGGTGTGGACTAAACACTGGTGTGTGTGGGAGACGTGATGGACGTCACGTGTCGAGGGTGTGGACTAAACACTGGTGTGTGTGGGAGACGTGATGGACGTCACGTGTCTATGGTGTGGACTAAACACTGGTGTGTGTAGGAGACGTGATGGACGTCACGTGTCGAGGGTGTGGACTAAACACTGGTGTGTGTAGGAGACGTGATGGACGTCACGTGTCTATGGTGTGGACTAAACACTGGTGTGTGTAGGAGACGTGATGGACGTCACGTGTCGAGGGTGTGGACTAAACACTGGTGTGTGTAGGAGACGTGATGGACGTCACGTGTCGAGGGTGTGGACTAAACACTGGTGTGTGTAGGAGACGTGATGGACGTGTCACATGTCGAGGGTGTGGACTAAACACTGGTGTGTGTAGGAGACGTGATGGACGTCACGTGTCGAGGGTGTGGACTACACACTGGTGTGTGTGGGAGACGTGATGGACGTCACGTGTCGAGGGTGTGGACTAAACACTGGTGTGTGTGGGAGACGTGAAGGACGTCACGTGTCGAGGGTGTGGACTAAACACTGGTGTGTGTAGGAGACGTGAAGGACGTCACGTGTCGAGGGTGTGGATTAAACACTGGTGTGTGTAGGAGACGTGAAGGACGTCACGTGTCGATGTTGTGGACTAAACACTGGTGTGTAGGAGACGTGAAGGACGTCACGTGTCGAGGGTGTGGACTAAACACTGGTGTGTGTAGGAGACGTGAAGGACGTCACGTGTCGATGTTGTGGACTAAACACTGGTGTGTAGGAGACGTGATGGACGTCACGTGTCGAGGGTGTGGACTAAATACTGGTGCGTGTGGGAGACGTGAAGGACGTCACGTGTCGAGGGTGTGGACTAAACACTGGTGTGTGTAGGAGACGTGATGGACGTCACGTGTCGAGTGTGTGGACTAAATACTGGTGTGTGTGGGGGAGACGTCATGGACGTCACGTGTCGAGGGTGTGGACTAAATACTGGTGTGTGTGTGTAGGAGACGTGATGGACGTCACGTGTCGGGGGTGTGGACTAAACACTGGTGTGTGTGGGAGACGTGATGGACGTCACGTGTCGAGGGTGTGGACTAAATACTGGTGTGTGTGTGGGAGACGTCATGGACGTCACGTGTCGAGGGTGTGGACTAAACACTGTACCACATGATTTACCTTTCAATGTCACACAACTGGACAAAGTTTCATTAAAATCCACCCAGTTGTTCAGGACAAGTAGCGAATTAAAGTATTCACTTATATGTCCTCTTTTGGAAGAAAAAGGTAAGGACCAATTTGAATTTAAATCACCATTACCACGTAATTGGCTAATTAGAGTATGATTTCCATATTGGTACCAGGTGTTCGTAGATATCCCTACCACATGCGTCTGCTTCTAGTTAATATTGATAGAAAAAAGAATCAGCCTCTACTCTTACGATATCAACAGGGTGTAACACTCTAAGATCAGACGATGTATTGACTGAGGAGCGGAAGTAGGCTATTTTTGCTCGACATTTATAGTTAGACTACTTCCGTTCCACAGTCGATACATCGTCAGCTATCACGACCGCTTTTTACACATTTTTTCGTCTTTAAATCATTCTCACACATGCATTGATATTTAAGGATTATTAACTAAGGTATGCTACTGAAATTAGTGTGCGTTTGATATTTTAGTCGGATTAAACTGAAATTCAAAGTGAATCGAAGCTCATCCCCCACTTCCGACTGTCTGTGAGAGTCAGACGCCCAGGCTAACGAGAGTAGACTGGGTTTAAAGACTACGGTTCCCTATGAAAACCTTCAGCTGGCTCATTGTCTCCATACTACTGCTCGTAGTAATGGTCGTGTTGGTTACGTTGTCGTTGGTATCCTGGTTACGGGTCTGGTGTAGACAACCAGCTGATGGCGAGTTTAAACAATATGACTTTATATCATATTCCGACAAGGACAGCAAATGGGTCCGAGATCAACTTACATCACACTTAGAACAAGAAGGAATTTCGTTCATGTGTGCAGACAAAGACTTTGAACCAGGAAAAGATATCGCTACAAACATTTTGGACGCGATAGATAGTTGCTATAAGTCTGTGTTCGTGGTTAACTATCATTTTCTGAAAGGCATGCTTTGCCGGTAACAGGCGGTTATTTCCTTTCGGGAAGGACCAGGGGGTATACACATTATCATCCTACTAGAAGATATTGAACTACATAAAAATGTACCTGAGGTGCCCAGACTACCTCGTAAAAAACTGGGACAATGTGGAATGTTTACGATAGTAACGAGATGATTCCTCACTCGAAGGATGTGCTGATCAAATCACATCAATGGAACATTCAAAGGAGAAAGTTGACTAAACTATCAAAATATATTCAGACGGAAAACTCATGTTTTAGTGAGTCTAAGTTGTAAGGTGGAAAAGATTTAATATTCAGATGAGGAGAAGGTGTTGATTACATGTATGTAGTTTGGTATATAGAGCACGTAATGGTATATAAAGTTATTCAATCAATAAGATATATTGAAATCAGTCATCTTTTGTAATTATTTCTAAATTCGTGTTACAGAGAAAAGCAATCATGTGATGATATTTTTGTCGGTTTGTTGTGTTAAGTTTTGTGAATATCATTCAAGACAGTTAATTTCAAGCGTTCCGTTGTTTGACGGACTGTCATGTTAGTCAGGGAGTGGGGTAACATGGTTGGTACAGAACACTCCCTCTCACGTAGAAAACATTCAATAAAGCATCATGTAATCGATTCAGTGGCATTATTTCAAAATTACATTATGAATGAGTTATTTAATGCCTCATGGCATCTGTAAATCCATTTGATCCGAGATATTGGTAAATTGGGTGTGGTGCAATAACGTTTGGCCAACAACATGGACCTCTGTTATATCCCGGATTGGTCAATGGGTCTATGTGTCAAACTTCACATCGAACAAGGATTGGTATGTCAATGGGTCTATGTGTCAAACTTCACATCAAACAAGGATTGGTATGTCAATGGATCTATGTGTCAAACTTCATATCGAACAAGGATAAAGAATATTTCCAAACGAAATCCTGACATCGACGATAAAACTTTCCCCATAAATCAATCAACTTGTATCTCTAGAAACACTATTGAACGTGTTTTTTTCCGTTCACAGTCGATATCTGTCACTGGGGAGCAATTCCTTGAATATCAAATCAAATGGGAGATGTAAACAACGTTGATGGTAAAAAACAGGGGTGATTCATTCTAGAAAGGGAAAATAAAAATAAGTATATTGAAATCATCACCCACCTCAAACAAATTAATTTTGTCCCCGTACTGTCCCCGTCTGTCCCCGTACCTCTAATCTGTCCCTGTACCTCTAATCTGTCCCTGTACCTCTAATCTGTCCCCGTACTGTCCCCGTACTGTCCCCGTCTGTCCCCGTACCTCTAATCTGTCCCCGTACCTCTAATCGGTCCCCGTACCTCTAATCTGTTCCCGTACCTCTAATCTGTCCCCGTACCTCTAATCTGTCCCCGTACCTCTAATCTGTCCCCGTACCTCTAATCTGTCCCTGTACCTCTAATCTGTTCCCGTACCTCTAATCTGTCCCCGTACCTCTAATCTGTCCCCGTACTGTCCCCGTACTTCTAATCTGCCCCGTACCTCTAATCTGTCCCCGTACCTCTAATCTGTCCCCGTACTGTCCCCGTACCTCTAATCTGTCCCCGTACTGTCCCCGTACTGTCCCCGTCTGTCCCCGTACCTCTAATCTGTCCCCGTACCTCTAATCTGTTCCCGTACCTCTAATCTGTCCCCGTACCTTTAATCTGTCCCCGTACCTCTAATCTGTCCCCGTACCTCTAATCTGTCCCCGTACTGTCCCCGTACCTCTAATCTGTCCCCGTACCTCTAATCTGTCCCCGTACTGTCCCCGTACTTCTAATCTGCCCCGTACCTCTAATCTGTCCCCGTACCTCTAATCTGCCCCGTACCTCTAATCTGTCCCCGTACCTCTAATCTGTCCCTGTACCTCTAATCTGTTCCCGTACCTCTAATCTGTCCCCGTACCTCTAATCTGTCCCCGTACTGTCCCCGTACTTCTAATCTGTCCCCGTACCTCTAATCTGTCCCCGTACCTCTAATCTGTCCCCGTACCTCTAATCTGTCCCCGTACCTCTAATCTGTCCCCGTACCTCTAATCTGTCCCCGTACCTCTAATCTGTCCCTGTACCTCTAATCTGTTCCCGTACCTCTAATCTGTCCCCGTACCTCTAATCTGTCCCCGTACTGTCCCCGTACTTCTAATCTGCTCCGTACCTCTAATCTGTCCCCGTACCTCTAATCTGTCCCCGTACTGTCCCCGTACCTCTAATCTGTCCCCGTACTGTCCCCGTACTGTCCCCGTCTGTCCCCGTACCTCTAATCTGTCCCCGTACCTCTAATCTGTTCCCGTACCTCTAATCTGTCCCCGTACCTTTAATCTGTCCCCGTACCTCTAATCTGTCCCCGTACCTCTAATCTGTCCCCGTACTGTCCCCGTACCTCTAATCTGTCCCCGTACCTCTAATCTGTCCCCGTACCTCTAATCTGTCCCCGTACTGTCCCCGTACTTCTAATCTGCCCCGTACCTCTAATCTGTCCCCGTACCTCTAATCTGCCCCGTACCTCTAATCTGTCCCCGTACCTCTAATCTGTCCCTGTACCTCTAATCTGTTCCCGTACCTCTAATCTGTCCCCGTACCTCTAATCTGTCCCCGTACTGTCCCCGTACTTCTAATCTGTCCCCGTACCTCTAATCTGTCCCCGTACCTCTAATCTGTCCCCGTACCTCTAATCTGTCCCCGGACCTCTAATCTGTCTCCGTACTGTCCCCGTACTTCTAATCTGCCCCGTACCTCTAATCTGTCCCCGTACCTCTAATCTGCCCCGTACCTCTAATCTGTCCCTGTACCTCTAATCTGTCCCTGTACCTCAATCTGTCCCCGTACCTCTAATCTGTCCCCGTACCTCTAATCTGTACCTGTACCTCTAATCTGTCCCCGTACTGTCCCCGTACTTCTAATCTGTCCCCGTACCTCTAATCTGTCCCCGTACCTCTAATCTGTCCCCGTACTGTCCCCGTACTGTCCCCGTCTGTCCCCGTACCTCTAATCTGTCCCCGTACCTCTAATCTGTTCCCGTACCTCTAATATGTCCCCGTACCTCTAATCTGTCCCCGTACTGTCCCAGTACCTCTAATCTGTCCCTGTACTGTCCCCGTACCTCTAATCTGTCCCCGTACTGTCCCCGTACTGTCCCCGTACTGTCCCCGTCTGTCCCCGTACCTCTTATCTGTCCCCGTACCTCTAATCTGTTCCCGTACCTCTAATCTGTCCCCGTACCTCTAATCTGTCCCCGTACCTCTAATCTGTCCCCGTACTGTCCCCGTACCTCTAATCTGTCCCCGTACCTCTAATCTGTCCCCGTACCTCTAATCTGTCCCCGTACTGTCCCAGTACCTCTAATCTGTCCCCGTACTGTCCCCGTACCTCTAATCTGTCCGCGTACCTCTAATCTGTTCCCGTACCTCTAATCTGTCCCCGTACTGTCCCCGTACCTCTAATCGGTCCCCGTACCTCTAATCTGTTCCCGTACCTCTAATCTGTCCCCGTACCTCTAATCTGTCCCCGTACCTCTAATCTGTCCCCGTACCTCTAATCTGTCCCTGTACCTCTAATCTGTTCCCGTACCTCTAATCTGTCCCCGTACCTCTAATCTGTCCCCGTACTGTCCCTGTACTGTCCCCGTACTGTCCCCGTACCTCTAATCTGTCCCCGTACTTCTAATCTGTCCCCGTACTGTCCCCGTACCTCTAATCTGTCCCCATTCCTCTAATCTGTCCCTGTACTGTCCCCGTACCTCTAATCTGTCCCCGTACTGTCCCTGTACCTCTAATCTGTCCCCGTACCTCTAATCTGTCCCTGTACCTCTAATCTGTCCCCGTACTGTCCCCGTACTGTCCCCGTACCTCTAATCTGTCCCCGTACTGTTCCCGTACCTCTAATCTTTCCCCGTACCTCTAATCTGTCCCCGTACCTCTAATCTGTCCCCGTCTGTCCCCGTACCTCTAATCTGTCCCCGTACCTCTAATCTGTCCCCGTACTGTCCCCGTACCTCTAATCTGTCCCCGTACCTCTAATCTGCCCCGTACCTCTAATCTGTCCCCGTACCTCTAATTTGTCCCCGTACTGTTCCCGTACCTCTAATCTTTCCCCGTACCTCTAATCTGTCCCCGTACCTCTAATCTGTCCCCGTACCTCTAATCTGTCGCGTACTGTCCCCATACTTGTAGCCGAACTTCTGTCTAATCTATCCCTGTTTTTCTCCTTCTCTCTCTCTTTTATTAAAAGACAAATTAAGTTTTAAAATGAATTTGAAATACCCTTGGATCAAGATTGAAAATGCTCTAAAATATCGTCAACAGACATAAACCCACGCAAACTCTGTCTGGTTTCTAATACATAAAAGATATACTGTATAGATATCTACATGTATGTGTTGTACCTAATTAACAATTAAATGTGTATGTATATACACAAATATTTCAATTTCTACTCAAGTTTGACTCAATGAAACTACCAAACTTAATCTGTTTCATTTGCTCATGAATTTGACTAGATTAACACTGATCAGTGCGTATGAATACATGGTTAAAATCCTTCCGCGGAACGATTTCACTTTTTCTACATTGCTGTTATAAGCATCGACTAATTATTAAGATTATCAAATTTATAATGTATTCTTGTATTTTATGAAAGACCAGATATGCTAAATACTTTTATTTTGACAAAGTTATACTGTTTTTCAATCCTAAAATAGCGGACTATTTTACTCGACCTACTAGACATGCACAATCCCGAACTCCTCGGGCTTTTCCGCATTTAGACTTGCACAAGCTACAAGATATTAATATCTAGACCAACTGTTTTATTCGAGAGAAAAAAACCAATTGAAATATAAGGATTGAATCTAGATTTGGTCGATTTCATGGGGTCATGAATTGAGTTGCTCTTGAGACAAACTCAACATGAACTGCTTCGCAGTTCATTAAATTTGTCTCAAGAGCAACTCAATTCATGACCCCATGAAATCGACCAAATCAAGATTCAATCCTTAAATACATGTGACACTAATAAAACTGACGATAGTTGACCTGCTGAAGATTTCAGGTCGGTATCGCGGACTTTTGACCCTTAAATTGTAGAAAATCCGTATCTGTTAATAACTATTGGATATCGTGGTTATGCATGTCCATTTATAACGTACTAATATACCGTAGTTTTTATCCGTTTAGAACTTTTCTGTTTCTTCATCAACAGACACATACATAGCTAACTTTTTCCAATTCCGGCTCGATGTTACATTTGACACTTTTTTTTTAGTTTACTCGTGTAGGGACTCTCTCAACAATCTCAAGTGTTCTCCCCAGGTTATCGATTTTGGTAACAACATGTTTTGAGCATCCGTACAGAATAAAATTATAGCAGCTAGTTCTGAAACGTTCGTGAAAGCCTAATGGGACAAAAAATCATTTTATATGGCAGTATATTGTAAAAAATGGCATTTATCCCCGGAGGGAAGAATTCTCCGCAAAGTGCCAACGGTATGCCTTGTATTGTACCAGTAAACGTTAAGAACTGATAAAATGTATATTTAGAAAAAGAAATAACCAAAGTAATTTAACTTCATCTTTCGGAGACTTTTGAGGCTGACACAGAAAGCAGATCGATAGAAAATCATCGGTGGTCACTTCATCAATAAGATCATACCGCTCAAACATGACGGACGATCCTATCATTTCGACTGTAATATATCCCGCCGGGCAAAAGGTCATGACCTGGCACTAATCATACTAAAATCAGGGAGTAGTGTATTGATTTCAGAAATCAATCAGAATGCAGTGTATTGATTTCAGAAATCAAGGGAACTGGAACTTGTTGTTGATAAGGTAAGAAAAACATAACAAGGGCGGGAGTGAAGACACATACTCGAAACGGATTCCACAATTTCAGCCAGTTCCATTTTAATTGGCTGTTTCCGTTGCACTTTTGAGGAAACCATCTAAATACATTTTGCCTGAGGCGAGGATGGTCTTTTACAATTCATATATTCCCCGAGTTTTAGATTGTTCTACTGTAGTGAGGGTAATGGCCTTACTAAAGAACTTTTAGTTTCTCCGATGTTGTGATTTGGAATTTTATTCCTTGCAGTGTTCTGTAAACCCCCTAATAGCCCGTAAAATTAGGCTACAAATCCATTTGTTTTCTTTGATTTAAATATTGTCTACATAATTTGTTATATACATTGTACGTTGCTGTGTGTGGTTATCATCATACATGTAAGAAGCTTATGTTATAATGTATAGATTTATATACTCTTATCTCAGATCCCTGTGTCTTAAGTTATAATGCATAGATATTATGTACTTATATCTCAGATCCCTGTGTCTTATGTTATAATGTATAGATATTATATACTCTTATCTCAGATCCCTGTGTCTTATGTTATAATGTATAGATATTATATACTCTTATCTCAATTCTCTGTGTCTTATGTTATAATGTATAGATATTATATACTCTTATCTCAGATCCCTGTGTCTTATGTTATAATGTATAGATATTATATACTCTTATCTCAATTCTCTGTGTCTTATGTAATAATGTATAGATATTATATACTCTTATCTCAGATCCCTGTGTCTTATGTTATAATGTATAGATATTATATACTCTTATCTCAATTCTCTGTGTCTTATGTAATAATGTATAGATATTATATACTCTTATCTCAGATCCCTGTGTCTTATGTTATAATGTATAGATATTATATACTCTTATCTCAGATCCCTGTGTATTATGTTATCATGTATAGATATTATATACTCTTATCTCAGATCCCTGTGTCTTATGTTATAATGTATAGATATTATATACTCTTATCTCAGATCCCTGTGTCTTATGTTATAATGTATAGATATTATATACTCTTATCTCAGATCCCTGTGTCTTATGTAATAATGTATAGATATTATATACTCTTTTCTCAGATCCCTGTGTCTTATGTTATAATGTATAGATATTATATACTCTTATCTCAATTCTCTGTGTCTTATGTAATAATGTATAGATATTATATACTCTTATCTCAGATCCCTGTGTCTTATGTTATAATGTATAGATATTATATACTCTTATCCCAGATGCCCTTGACTTATGTTATAATATATAGATGTTATATACTCTTATCCCAGATGCCCTTGACTTATGTTATAATGTAGAGATATTATATACTCTTATCTCAGATCCCTATATTTAACTATGTCGTGTGCATATAAACACTTCATTTGTGACTTACCTTTAAACTATTCAAATTTTTACTTAAAAAAAAATGATAAACTCAAAATATCATATCGTCAAAATTCAAACGCCAAGATTAAATTTTGGTGGCAAAGCCACGATATAAAACAAGTAAAAATATTTGCAGTCTATGTGAGCATAATTGACACCCAAAACGTGACATCAATCCATGCCGCACATGAATATATTCACCCACCGGAACTACTTGTAACTATATGGCTCTATGAAAAAAATTAGAACTACGTCGTTTTTTATGATAATTAAAAAGAAATTTTATACAATATTGTTACACAAATAATGAAAAGAATTGAACAAACTGTGTTTTGTCGTATTATTTCAGTGCACTTTTTGTTTGCCAATCTGCAAGTGACAAATGAATTTTGAAAAAAATAGGCTGTTCCATCTGTGTAACCCCATTGACGAAGTCGCTGAATATTGGCATTTTGAAGCTAACTCAATTCTAATTATCAAAAATAACAAAAAAATATGTCGATAATGTAAATATAAGCTTTTTGGTGTCTATGGTCGATATAGATGCCAGAGCTTTGCAAACAAACGTGGCATGTAGTGCTAGCGCATAGTATGACGTTTGTTTGTAAAGCTCTGGCATCTATATCGACCATAGACACCAAAAAAAAGACAGTTTAATCCTTAAATGAAATCAAAATACCACAAATGACTACCCATCTGCTTTTCTATACTGTATGAAGCGGATGCTAGTCTGAATTCCTTTCTATGTTGATTAACACAGACCCGGAGCTTCAGATCAAACGTAGCATGAGTATCGATAACACATATCGAAACCAAGACACAACACGAATTCAAAATACAACAAATTATAAACTTGCATTACAAATGTAAAGGCCGATCATAGATTACACAGCTACAGCCAGTGTATATAAGTCTTAGAATTTCAGCTTTTTGTTGTTCCTATTACGGTACATGTGTACACCAAACAGACAGTACGTAATTTCCAACCAATCTGTAGCCAGTAAATCAGTTACCTTGGCCAATCTATAGCCAGTAAATCAGTTACCTTGGCCAATCTATAGCCAGTAAATCAGTAACCTTGGCCAATCTATAGCCAGTAAATCAGTTACCTTGGCCACTCTATAGCCAGTAAATCAGTTACCTTGGCCAATCTGTAGCCAGTAAATCAGTTACCTTGGCCAATCTATAGCCAGTAAATCAGTTACCTTGGCCAATCTATAGCCAGTAAATCAGTTACCTTGGCCAATCTATAGCCAGTAAATCAGTTACCTTGGCCAATCTATAGCCAGTAAATCAGTTACCTTGGCCAATCTATAGCCAGTAAATCAGTTACCTTGTTCAATCTGTAGCCAGTAAATCAGTTACCTTGGCCAATCTATAGCCAGTAAATCAGTTACCTTGGCCAATCTGTAGCCAGTAAATCAGTTACCTTGGCCAATCTATAGCCAGTAAATCAGTTACCTTGGCCAATCTATAGCCAGTAAATCAGTTACCTTGGCCAATCTATAGCCAGTAAATCAGTTACCTTGGCCAATCTGTAGCCAGTAAATCAGTTACCTTGTTCAATCTGTAGCCAGTAAATCAGTTACCTTGGCCAATCTGTAGCCAGTAAATCAGTTACCTTGTTCAATCTGTAGCCAGTAAATCAGTTACCTTGGCCAATCTGTAGCCAGTAAATCAGTTACCTTGGCCAATCTATGGCCAGTAAATCAGTTACCTTGGCCAATCTGTAGCCAGTAAATCAGTTACCTTGTTCAATCTGTAGCCAGTAAATCAGTTATCTTGGCCAATCTGTAGCCAGTAAATCAGTTACCTTGGCCAATCTGTAGCCAGTAAATCAGTTACCTTGTTCAATCTGTAGCCAGTAAATCAGTTACCTTGGCCAATCTGTAGCCAGTAAATCAGTTACCTTGTTCAATCTGTAGCCAGTAAATCAGTTACCTTGGCCAATCTGTAGCCAGTAAATCAGTTACCTTGTTCAATCTGTAGCCAGTAAATCAGTTACCTTGGCCAATCTGTAGCCAGTAAATCAGTTACCTTGTTCAATCTGTAGCCAGTAAATCAGTTACCTTGGCCAATCTGTAGCCAGTAAATCAGTTACCTTGGCCAATCTATAGCCAGTAAATCAGTTACCTTGGCCAATCTGTAGCCAGTAAATCAGTTACCTTGTTCAATCTGTAGCCAGTAAATCAGTTATCTTGGCCAATCTGTAGCCAGTAAATCAGTTACCTTGTTCAATCTGTAGCCAGTAAATCAGTTACCTTGGCCAATCTGTAGCCAGTAAATCAGTTACCTTGTTCAATCTGTAGCCAGTAAATCAGTTACCTTGGCCAATCTGTAGCCAGTAAATCAGTTACCTTGTTCAATCTGTAGCCAGTAAATCAGTTACCTTGGCCAATCTGTAGCCAGTAAATCAGTTACCTTGGCCAATCTGTAGCCAGTAAATCAGTAACCTTGGCCAATCTATAGCCAGTAAATCAGTTACCTTGTTCAATTAGGATTCCCCTATGCAAATTTCCATGTTTACTTAGACAGTTTAATGGCTATAACCTTGCAATGCCATCATACGCAAAAAGTGTTAGAACATGACAGGTCTATTTATGTGAAGTTAATACAGATTCCACAGGTATTCCCAACCATTTCTGAACTTTCCCTTAATTTTGATTTAACCGTTGGACACCAAACTAATGAAGCATGACGCGTTCTCTTTACCACATGTACATGTGAATATGTCACTTGTTATAGAATAGTCATAAAGGTATGTTTCGACCAAAAGTTAACCGTTTTCAAAAGAAAACTAAACAAATCAACCTAAAGTGTTATCAAATACACACCAAACATTTATGACATATATATATATATTTTTTAATTGCGATAAATGTTATAATTTTTTTTTTCAAAATAGTTTTTTTTAGCTCCGGCGATCACTAGCCGTGGCGTAGGTCAGGATAAAAGAAAAACAACATTTATTCTGTAATAAACATGGTTCAGTACACAATTATCTTTTTATTACACATGTACAGGTATGGACTTAGAATCATTCTAAAACACTAATCCCAAAACCTTTAAAGTGAGTTCTGATGCAAAGGTGTCCAAAACGTGGTACAATATGGAAACAAAATACAAAATGTTAGATTGTGACGCAACATCACTAATTTTGACATTGCATACCAAACAGGAACATGTTGAATGTATTACATATTGTTTTAGAAGCTCGTCGAAAAGTTATCCGAAGAACATTTTCATAAAAATGCAGGACGAGGGTCGGGTTTTTGAGGAGGGTGGCATTAGTTTATTAACTTATGTTATAACAATTTCCTAACAAACAACTTTATTTGTGTCATATATCCATTCACGAGAGAAACTATTTGGTTTATGGAAGTATGACGATAGTAGTTTTGTAAGTGTTCATACAAACGATGCACAACAGGACTAGATATGTCGGCTGCACAAGTGTCCCCTAGGGCTTAGAGACCAGTTCAGATAATGTCGTCAATTATATTCACCAGACACAATAAAACATCGTAGTATTCGGCATTTCAATTATTTTAAGTCGACATTCAAGTCAGATTAGTCTAGAAGTGCATGTCACGTGGGACCTTATTTACAGTTGTCTCTGTGTGAGAGGATAGGGTGACGGTATATATGTCGCCAGAGTCTGGGGGAAATGTATCGAATCCACACGCTTATCCCATAAAGGAACTATATATATCTATAAATCAGACCAACACGATCGTAAACGTATACTTATCTCACATTGTTTAACGGTTTTGATTTATTCCTAGTGGGGCGGTAAACATGGTGTATAATCCCATTACATCACACAGATATTTACTACCACATTCAACGTCACTTCCGGGACAACGTTAGTGTAGACTGGTGTGCTATGTGGAGATATAACATACAATTATTGACCTGTTTTCATGTCGATACGATGATTAATCAACTCAAGAATGTAATATTTCCCGAGGTTGAACAGGTCGATAACTGTTTTATTATATGACACTTCCCTGACATTTTCACATTAGATACATTACTGTACAATTATCGTCATTCCATTTGATGGATACGGGTGGTAGTCAACTCTTCCTTTCACCTTTTGTAACGGCTTCAAAAGCGGTTCTACAGTTATTTACCTCCACACCATACCTAAATTGGGAGACAGAAATCGAATGATGTCATGTCGTATGGAAAATAACACAGATCTTTGTAATGTTATTCATTTACCGTTCTTGCCTCGGCATGTAATGCCTTCATTTATTACATTTTTACCAGTGAAATATCAAAAATTATTTATTCTATAAAAGTGATATTTTTCACTAGTGAAGAATATCATATTTTTCACTAGTGAAGAATATCATATTTTTCACTAGTGAAAAATATCACTTTTGCTGATTTGACCAATCAAATTAATGATTAGAAAATACCAAAATAATTGACCAATCAGAAAGCCCGACATATATGTCAGCACCTGGACAGGGGAAACTACTTTTTTTGTTTACAAATTATCGCTGAAGTCCTAGTTAGCATACGGGGTAGGGTTTTTCGTTGCTGCGCACTCGAGAAAAATATCAAAATATTAGCCCCACGAGTGAAATATATTTGGTATTACTGAAGACACTGTTAGATACCCTCTATATATTTATCTGCAAACGATCTTATGAAAATATAACCCATGCTAGTTGACATTGATCAAAACATTCGGGCTTCAGATTTGTTGGTTCTTTGTTACATAAAGATCTACAACACATAAAACATGAACATTGTCCGGAACAATTACAACATATTGTGATACACTACGACTGTAATTATGTGTTATGGACAAAGTTACAAATTAAAAGTATAAATATTGATCATAAGAAGCCCCAGTATTGAGCCCTGATGAACCTATTTAATGAATCGTCCCTAGGAGTTTAAGTTAGGTACCAGTTTGATCTGTTACTGGCGTTTCTCAAGGTAGACACGAAGGAGTCTCAACGCTCTCCCACACAGTCCGTATGTCACAGGCTTAGTATTGGAAGCCTTCGATAGATCCGTGAGGATCGCAGCTAAAGCTCGTGTGTCTAGGGACCGTCTCCAACCCTCTGCCACACGTAATAGGGTTGTCTAAATCTCTGTCTTAATCAACATTGGGAAGGTTTTCGGAGTTGGTTCGCTGCTTCTGTTTGGTGTTTAGTGTTCTAACTGTTATGTCCGTTGTCTTTCTAGTGTGTTCATTTCCCTACAATAAAGTTTGACATTCACCCCCGTTTATAGTGGAGAATCGTTTGTCGCCTGCCATCTTGTCAACAAAGGTCACAGACACGTGATCCGTTCTATAAGCGCGTTGATTATGTTATATCAACCCAGAGCGCTGATTTCGCTTTGATAATGTAAATTATCCTATAAATTATTTGTTTGTTTTTTTATTTACCATCATTATTACTTCGTTTTTCAGCATGATTTCTGTGGAATACCATCAGTTATCAACCCAAGAAAGTATGTTTTTCCCCGGCCTTCATCACCAGAAAGCAGCTAGATGATTGTGTAGATTCGACCAATTAATGAAAGGGAAAGAAAAGTCAAATTAAGTGAAAGGAATTCTATGTGTAAATGTTTATCTACAGACGAGGACATCATTACCGAGGTAAGGTGGACCTATCAGATCACATCATTACCGAGGTAGGGTGGACCTGTCAGCTCACGTCATTACCGAGGTAGGGTGGACCTGTCAACTCACATCATTACCGAGGTAGGGTGGACCTGTCAGCTCACGTCATTACCGAGGTAGGATGGACCTGTCAGATCACATCATTACCGAGGTAGAGTGGACCTGTCAGCTCACATCATTACCGAGGTAGGGTGGACCTGTCAGATCACATCATTACCGAGGTAAGGTGGACCTGTCAGATCACATCATTACCGAGGTAGGGTGGAGATGTCCGATCACATCATTACCGAGGTAGGGTGGACCTGTCAGCTCACACCATTACCGAGGTAAGGTGGACCTGTCAGCTCACATCATTACCGAGGTAGGGTGGACCTGTCAGCTGACATCATTACCGAGGTAGGGTGGACCTGTCAGCTCACGTCATTACCGAGGTAGGGTGGACCTGTCAGATCACATCATTACCGAGGTAGGGTGGACCTGTCAGATCATTACCGAGGTAGGGTGGACCTGTCAGCTCACATCATTACCGAGGTAGTGTGGACCTGTCAGCTCACGTCATTACCGAGGTAGGGTGGACCTGTCAGATCACATCATTACCGAGGTAGGGTGGAGATGTCAGATCACATCATTACCGAGGTAGGATGGACCTGTCAGATCACATCATTACCGAGGTAGGGTGGAGATGTCAGATCACATCATTACCGAGGTAGGGTGGACCTGTCAGCTCACGTCATTACCGAGGTAGGGTGGATCTGTCAGCTCACGTCATTACCGAGGTAGGGTGGACCTGTCAGCTCACGTCATTACCGAGGTAGGGTGGACCTGTCAGATCACATCATTACCGAGGTAGGGGGGAGATGTCAGATCACATCATTACTGAGGTAGGTTGGGCCTGTCAGCTCACATCATTACCGAGGTAGGGTGGACCTGTCAGCTGACATCATTACCGAGGTAGGGTGGACCTGTCAGATCACATCATTACCGAGGTAGGGTGGACTTGTCAGATCACATCATTACCGAGGTAAGGCGGACCTGTCAGATCACATCATTACCGAGGTAGGGTGGACCTGTCAACTCACATCATTACCGAGGTAGGGTGGACCTGTCAGATCACATCATTACCGAGGTAAGGCGGACCTGTCAGATCACATCATTACTGAGGTAGGGTGGACCTGTCAGCTCACATCATTACCGAGGTAGGGTGGACCTGTCAGATCACATCATTACTGAGGTAGGGGGGAGATGTCAGATCACATCATTACCGAGGTAAGGTGGACCTGTCAACTCACATCATTATCGAGGTAGGGTGGACCTGTCAGATCACATCATTACCGAGGTAGGGTGGACCTGTCAGCTCATATCATTACCGAGGTAGGGTGGACCTGTCAGATCACATCATTACCGAGGTAGGGTGGACCTGTCAGATCACATCATTACCGAGGTAGGGTGGACCTGTCAGCTCATATCATTACCGAGGTAGGGTGGACCTGTCAACTCACATCATTACCGAGGTAGGGTGGACCTGTCAGATCACATCATTACTGAGGTAGGGTGGACCTGTCAGATCACATCATTACCGAGGTAGGGTGGACCTGTCAGATCACATCATTACCGAGGTAGGGTGGACCTGTCAGATCACATCATTACTGAGGTAGGTTGGGCCTGTCAGCTCACATCATTACCGAGGTAGGGTGGACCTGTCAGCTCACATCATTACCGAGGTAGGGTGGACCTGTCAGATCACATCATTACCGAGGTAGGGTGGACTTGTCAAATCACATCATTACCGAGGTAAGGCGGACCTGTCAGATCACATCATTACCGAGGTAGGGTGGACCTGTCAACTCACATCATTACCGAGGTAGGGTGGACCTGTCAGATCACATCATTACTGAGGTAGGGTGGACCTGTCAGATCACATCATTACTGAGGTAGGGTGGACCTGTCGGATCACATCATTACCGAGGTAGGGTGGACCTGTCAGATCACATCATTACTGAGGTAGGTTGGGCCTGTCAGATCACATCATTACCGAGGTAGGGTGGACATGTCAGCTCACATCATTACCGAGGTAGGGTGGACCTGTCAGCTCACATCATTACCGAGGTAGGGTGGAGATGTCCGATCACATCATTACCGACGTAGGGTGGACCTGTCAGCTCACATCATTACCGAGGTAAGGTGGACCTGTCAGATCACATCATTACCCTGGTAAGGTGGACATGTCAGCTCACACCATTACCGAGGTAGGGTGGACCTGTCAGCTCACATCATTACCGAGGTAGGGTGGACATGTCAGATCACATCATTACCCTGGTAAGGTCGACCTGTCAGATCACATCATTACATCATTACATAACGTGTCATTATCGTATCGATATTCTGTACTTCTCTATGACTGATTTCGAAACATATTTTTCCTTTTAACCAGAATTTGATGCACTTACGTCGACTTTGGAATGTGACTGTAACTAGGCTTCCCTGTAGAAGTAGTAACGTGTACAATATATAAGCCATTTCTCCAAATCTCGTTCTATACATGTATATCAAGGGTTTCTGGTATTCAATCACTAGAATATAAATGTAGTTCCGGACTGAATGTGGAGTTTTTCATCCTGAGATAGGTTTCCGGGTGTCGGTATATGCCAGGAACGAAGCCGTATTACCATGATTGACGGGTACATTCCTTAGGCATTATGTCATACATGATGTCAACGAAAACACATATCCTTCGGCAGTATACATGACACATACACGTGTCTACCTGAGACGTCGATGAAGCCCTTATTTGATATGCAGAGACTGCTGTCCTAGTTGTAACAAGGTTAGACTACCGTAACGGGGGTTGACGACCATGTCATGTTTGACTGATCTGATCGGACAGGGTCCATCACAGTATAAACGAATTATTGCAATGAGCGACTACTAATGACCACTGGTCAAGGATGAACTGACACTAGTGCAACCTCAGAGCCACACGTGAACTTTCAGACATTTCTGATTTAGAGCTGACATGAGTAAATATAAAATAATGGCTTAAGACATATCCGAGTCTGCTACGGGCCGCCATTTGTGTGACAGACCACGGACCGCCATTTGTGTGATACAGACCACGGGCCGCCATTTGTGTGACAGACCACGGGCAGCCATTTGTGTGACAGACCACGGGCAGTCATTTGTGTGATACAGACCACGGGCCGCCATTTGTGTGACAGACCACGGACAGCCATTTGTGTGACAGACCACGGCCGCCATTTGTGTGATACAGACCACGGGCCGCCATTTGTGTGACAGACCACGGGCCGCCATTTGTGTGATACAGACCACGGGCCGCCATTTGTGTGACAGACCACGGGCCGCCATTTGTGTGATACAGACCACGGGCCGCCATTTGTGTGACAGACCACGGGCAGCCATTTGTGTGATACAGACCACGGGGCGCCATTTGTGTGATACAGACCACGGGCAGCCATTTGCGTGACAGACCACGGGCCGCCATTTGTGTGATACGGGCCGCCATTTGTGTGATACAGACCACGGACAGCCATTTGTGTGACAGACCACGGGCCGCCATTTGTGTGATAGAGACCACGGACAGCCATTTGTGTATTACAGACCACGGGCCGCCATTTGTGTGACAGACCACGGGCCGCCATTTGTGTGATACAGACCACGGGCAGCCATTTGTGTGACAGACCACGGGCAGCCATTTGTGTGACAGACCACGGGCCGCCATTTGTGTGATACAGACCACGGGCCGCCATTTGTGTGATACAGACCAAGGGCCGCCATTTGTGTGATAGACCACGGGCCGCCATTTGTGTGACAGACCACGGGCCGCCATTTGTGTGATACAGACCACGGGCCGCCATTTGTGTGATACAGACCACGGGCCGTCATTTGTGTGACAGACCACGGGCCGCCATTTGTGTGATACAGACCACGGGCAGCCATTTGTGTGACAGACCACGGGCCGCCATTTGTGATACAGACCACGGGCAGCCATTTGTGTGATACAGACCACGGGCCGCCATTTGTGTGACAGACCACGGGCCGCCATTTGTGTGACAATGCTACATTTTTACTGTTCCACTACCATTATCGGTCCTACAATAGGAATTATATATTGATACAGCTGGCTACAAACTAATGTAATAGTCAACGGCAAACTCAGTTTATTGTAAGACAATTGCGGAACAAGGTCTATCAACTTAAAGTGATCATCTCGTTGGCCCCTTATGTAAAAGCTGTGTTTCCTCGTAATAGAAACTTCGGGAATCTCAGTTCATTCTTGTATTACAACAATACAGGACAAAACTAAAACATGGAATAAATCATATTCTTTTACATACAACACATTCACACAATCAGACAATAAGATGAAGCAGTTTTCGACCGTAGTCAGTTATACTATTGTTGAACACACAATTATACATTACAGCTTGTTATTCAATCTATATATTATATAGAAATAAAGCTTCTATCACTTTACATGAATAACATAATTACATATTTAAAATACCCACCTCTTCAGTATGAAGAGGGCTTTCCCGGGACTATGTCAGCCGAGTCTTATCCAGATCTAAAAACAAAAAGTCCAAATATTGAAATATACTTTTAATCAAATTAGTACGCGGTTTTCCTTACTATATAACTTATAGATGTTTGTTTATTTCAATATGACTCGGTTTGTAAGTGTGTGCATACATGTATATCTGAATGCCTTTTATCAAACCCCGGCGGTATACACAACCGCTATGCTATATGAGAATGTAATTTCTGAAACAATTGATCAAATGATTTCCTTACAATACAACCATTTTAGAAACCTAACACTGGAGTCAGAACGTTAACTTAACAGCTAGGTAAACACACGTTACTTGATCGGAATTTCCGACCGTGGACAGTTCCCTCCACCATCGATTCCTATCGCTCATTTGTCCCGCTGCCAAAGTTCCAGAATGTGCAGGACTGAAGATTAAGTCAAGGGTCATGTCTTCTCAGATAAAGCTGACCTATAAAATCTTGATCGCCACGATGTTTATAAATGGGTGACATTTGATGAATTCGTTGTTTTTTCCTCGTTCACATCAAATAATTGTAATGGAGGAGATATTCATGTGTTGTCATGGTTTCCGTATCGGATTTCCGGTGGAGACTCGAATTTCTGGACATATAGGAAACTCCGTGACAGCTCCGCGGCCGACTCCGCTCCTGCACGCTCCGAGTGAGATAACCGGAAACGAGGCACTTGGGACGAAAGAAAAAATACATATATGACTGCACGACGCTCTACAAATCAACAAGAAAACATATAATGAATTGGATAAAAATAAATACCCGAAAGATCACGACGTTTTCGACCAGGTTCCGATAATACTTAGGGAACTCATTAATAAGCGTCTCCTGATAGATGTGTATACAGCCAATCTTATATCTCGGCAAAGCTATAGGGAAGCAAAGTGCATTAGCTTACACAAAACCAATCACGACAGCGAGATTCGTGAATTCCGTAAGGGCCTGCGCAGTGCGTCTCCTCGTTAGATGTACATTTCCATATATTATGTAAGAGACTGTGCACTTTCGATATTTAACTTCGATCATAAGAATGAATACCTACTTCTATATCAGGACATGGTCTCTCAGTTCCCCCATTCAATATTTCACAGCTACATGTATAATAATTACACTTTGGTTCCGTCAAGTTACCAGGCCACGCAACAAAAACACTCGTATACTTTTCTCTTTTCATCTTTTTTTTTTATTTATATATACCCTTTTTCTACTGTAAAGAATCCAGTCCTGTACTCATTCTCAACAGTTCCGCGGGAACCTCACTCCTTCGCCACAACTCATTCTCAACAGTTCCGAGGGAACCCCACTCCCTCACCATAAAACATTCTCAACAGTTCCGCGGGAACCTCACTCTCCTCACCACAACACATTCTCAACAGTTCCGAGGGAACCCCACTCCCTCACCACAAAACATTCTCAACAGTTCCGCGGGAACCTCACTCTCCTCACCACAACACATTCTCAACAGTTCCGAGGGAACCCCACTCCCTCACCACAAAACATTCTCAACAGTTCCGCGGGAACCTCACTCCCTCACCACAACACATTCTCAACAGTTCCGCGGGAACCTCACTCTCCTCACCACAACACATTCTCAACAGTTCCGCGGGAACCTCACTCTCCTCACCACAACACATTCTCAACAGTTCCGCGGGATCCTCACTCTCATAACCACTACACATTCTCAACAGTTCCGTGGGAACCTCACTCTCCTCACCACTACACATTCTCAACAGTTCCGCGGGAACCTCACTCCCTCACCACAACACATTCTCAACAGTTCCGCGGGAACCTCACTCTCCTCACCACAACACATTCTCAACAGTTCCGCGGGAACCTCACTCCCTCACCACAACACATTCTCAACAGTTCCGCGGGAACCTCACTCTCCTCACCACAACACATTCTCAACAGTTCCGCGGGATCCTCACTCTCCTCACCACTTCACATTCTCAAAGTTCCGCGAAATCTCTTTTTTCTCACTACAACTCATTCTCATCAGTTTTACGATCTACTATAATAATTATTTGGCCTATTATAATTAATTAGAAAACCTCAGGTGGTGTACAGAGGGTAAAATTAAGTAAATAAATAAATGAATAATATAACGAAAATGTTTAACAAAATAACATCGCGAGTTGAATCGATGTGATGGCAGCGCGTGCTATGTATACGCGATAGGTTCAAACAGCGGGTAGCAGTGACAATTTCGGGTGGCAAATCCCATATTACTGACTAGAATTAGTTTGTTTTAACGGAATTGAATACATTTCTAAATCATATAAATATATTTATGTAGAAATGCATTATTAACGCATTGAAAATCAAACAGATTGGTTGTCGAAAGATCCTATTTGGGTAACGATAACCGGGTGGCTGTACTTAAGTACTTAAAGGGACAATTTAGTCAAGTTTGTTTCCTTTTTTATCATTTCACAAATTATTTCATGAAAGTGTACTTCAGTTCTCCTTATGAACTATCCTTGGTCATATATTGATACAAGTTTATGTTTTTCATGCGTTTTTTAATTAATTGTAAGGGGGATCCTAATCGTATAACCATACGATTAATATGCAAATGAGCAAGTCGTCTCTACACATGTATACATGTGTGCACAGCCCCGTATCGTGACTGTAAACAACATTGGTTTGCATTTGAAGCTGTTAGCGGACATTTTAACTATAGGTTGCGGGTATCGTACCATCGTACCGAACGTAGACAGTGAATGGATAAACAAAATATATGGAGAATTACTGTTAGGTAATGAATATAACAGATGTGAGTTTTTCGAACGGTTGCGACAACAATGAAGAAGTTCTTACAGTTACGAGCGAGTTTGCCGAGACTTGACCTAGATCGGCCTACGGAGTTATGTTGAGTGCGATATTTTTGTTCTGGACACCTTCCATTATCATAATTCCATTCGTACTTGTTATAAGTATTGTTCTGATTACATCATGGATGAAATAAATCACCTAGATTGGTGTTAGCGTTTGTTTGCATTCGTACACAAATGAAAATACAATCTTTTTCTGCATACGTATCGGCCGTACACATGCATGTGTGTACACTATTACATGAACACGAATTCCCGTTCGGTGACCCTGGAATAAACCTGTGTTTGGTTGATTTGAATTGTCAAAACAATAAATCATTATTGAATCTATCAATTATGATACATGTAACAACTGTTTGCCACGCATGTTGTTAAATCGAAATCCAAAGAAATAAGTATACATCGGATCTACTGTGTCGTCACTTACAACCAACTCTGTTCCCACCAGAGGGCGCAATAAGTTGCACTATATTTGGAGCATAGCCATATTTGACGTGGGCTTTCCTAAAACTTAAACTAACCATAATGGACATTGGCTACGTAGCAGATAACTGTTGACCGCAGATTATTTAGTCTGGGTATATGTTTTATCGATTCTGTTTGAATTATAAAAAGCATGCTTGACTAAATTGTCCCTTTAATTGTGGTATCAGGCCTGTTATAGTGTGCAAGAACCGTAACTCTTGCTTCCGTTTTCACAGAGTTATTCCTTTTTGTTTTCTACAGAGGTTATAAAAACGGAGTGCAGTATACAAAGTTGGGTTAGTAAGCTATTGAAGTTTTTTTTAAACAACCACTGAAATGAAAAAAAAAAAAAAATTATATCAGTTTTTGACATTACTTGAAAAACAGCTCAGCACAATGATGGCATATGCAGCATGGAGTCCTGAGACATTGTTTGATAAATTTTGATAAATTGTTTGATAAATTGTTTGATAAATTGTTTGATAAATTGTTTGATAAATTGTTTGGTAAATTGTTTGATAAATTGTTTGATAAATTGTTTGATAAATTGTTTGATAAAGATATCACTTTCATTGATGTCACCATAATATTATATGTTCACGTCTTTTCTTCACACACTATGAGTTCAAATACAAATGCAGTTGAGTATCAATTTGTTGGTAATAAAACAGATCACATATTCCACCTGTGTCAGCCTGTTCAATTCATAATTCACGTTCGTCGTCAGGGTTTGCCGCGAGGGGATCAGTATCGTTCCGCGATGCCTTGTTTATAAACAGTATCTTGTATGATACAGAAGGAAGAAGTAAGTACCGAGTTCGAAATGTAAGACTGATTTGGACGATGTACTTTGATCTATTATTACGTGACGAAGAGCGCATGTGACGTGAAGCCCATATATCCGGGCCCTCCGCTTTGAAGCTTGACATTTCAAAAATGTTAATTTTACGAGTAGTAGACGTTACACTATGTTAAAGAAACCATGTTTTTTTTTTGTCTCAAATAGTCTTTCTGAATCGATATCTTCCTCAGGTGAGTTAATTCAATCAGTTTAAAAGGTCAGATCGCCGATTGAAGTTTTCCTTTTAATAATGTTGATCTCATCATCATAACAAAAGTAGAATTTGATTGATGACATACCAAATGATCTTAAGGTGTCCGAGTTTATACAATTACCTACATTACTACATATTACAACATTAATTACAACCATACCATCAATGTAAATGATGACATCAGAAGCTATTATCATGTTAATGGATAGACCTAATACAGTAAGTCTTCATTCAAATTATGGAACTTTAAATGAGTTTAGGTAATATTTCTCTAAGCAATTAGCATATAATGAACACAACGAGCAAATGGGAAAATAAATCAAGCGATAAATTTCCCCAAGATACTCCATCCATGCATGTTGTCTGTTATTAATGGCAGCCATCACCATCTTGTATGAGGAATATTGGGCAACTAAACAACCCCCGTTCATCAACTAAACAACCCCCCGTTCATCAACTAAACAACCCCCGTTCATCAATTCATCTCCTACGAATACAGCATCACAGTTCAGCTCGGCCATCTTGGATCTAAGTGGTGCGTTCTGCTGGTACAGCGTGCTTTCATACGAGTATAGCAAATTGGTTCTGTTTGAACTGGTCCTAACCCGATAACGAAACGTAAGGAGAGGCTGTGAATGGAAGTAAAAGTCTGCATCCTGTGGGGATCTGAGACGCCATGTAAATAACATTAACGGAAGGTTTCCGGGTTCTCTCCATTACAAAGTGCCTATCTTGTGTAGAATGTAAATGTGAGAAAAATAGTAAACATTCATAGACCAAGGCATCAATTAAGAGAAAGCATGGGTTTATTAGTGGAATGTTTACGTGTTAATTAGTGGAATGTTTACGTGTAACGTGAAAGGCTGGAGTAAAAACTAGCACCAGTCCCACGGTTAGACCGGGACAATGGTGTTTACTTGCAAAATCAAGGTTTCCGAAATTTTTAATTCCAACGATGTCATCACAACTTTATTCTACATACACAACATGAAATTGTCACTTGAATTAGAGGTATAAATGACAGTCTTTGTCAGTTAAGTAACACGTAGTCGTCACATCTGACGTCAAAACCTACACACTGTTATAGTGTTGGTCAGGTTCACTGTGACGAGTCCCGTGGGGTTTGAGTACAAAGCTCCGGGGGCGAGGCTATGGTAGCTAGGAACACAGAATCTAGTGTGAATAGCTCGGTGGAGTTGGGCGTATTGACTCCCATTACATCTTGGGGCCACCGACACCTAATTATTGAGAAAATAACAGGCACAACACCATTACGTTTTAAATGTAATTATAGAAAACGTTTTACAATTTGTTACTCTCAGCAAACTTCTTCGTGCCTACATAACACGCTGATTCTATGTTAAGACGTTGCTCTGCTGCCCAGACTTTCTATTAACTTGGTGGTGGTTATCAAAAAAAAAAAAAAAAAAATCTTCACAATCCCCCCCACCCTTGTCAATTTTAGATAGCCTATTATGTTCGTTTGTGCAAAATGTCCTCTACATTATTGGCTAACTTTAACCGGCTCTATAGTTCATCTCTTATCAGTGTAAAGCCATGAATAGATATGTTCAGTCTGGTTTAATGAAATGTTATGACAGTAATTACGGTTGATAAGGAGTCCAACCTTAATCTAAACACGTATTTGTACTACACGTGTGACTGTCTGCAGTGTCGGTGTGTTTGAATGTTTGTACTACACGTGTGACTGCCTGCAGTGTCGGTGTGTTTGAATGTTTGTACTACACGTGTGTGCCGTGTATGAATGTTTGTACTACACGTGTGTGCCGTGTATGTGTGTTTGTACTACACGTGTGTGCTGTGTCTGTGTGTTTGTACTACACGTGTGTGCTGTGTGTGTGTGTTTGCACTACACATGACGGTCACATCAGAGACAGGTTGGTGATTGGTATTACCGATAAGGACGGTCACATCAGACATGTTGGTGATTGGTATTACCGATAAGGACGGTCACATCAGAGACAGGTTGGTGATTGGTATCACCGATAAGGACCGTCACATCAGACAGAGGTTGGTGATTGGTATTACCGATAAGGACGGTCACATCAGACAGAGGTCGGTGATTGGTATCACCGATAAGGACGGTCAAATCAGACATGTTTGTGATTGGTGTCACCGATAAGGACGGTCACATCAGAGACAGGTTGATGATTGGTATCACCGATAAGGACGGTCACATCAGAGACAGGTTGGTGATTGGTATTACCGATAAGGACGGTCACATCAGAGACAGGATGGTGATTGGTATCACCGATAAGGACGGTCACATCAGAGACAGGTTGGTGATTGGTATCACTGATTAGGACGGTCACATCAGACATGTTGGTGATTGGTATCACTGATAAGGACGGTCACATCAGACATGTTGGTGATTGGTATCACTGATAAGGACGGTCACATCAGACAGAGGTTGGTGATTGGTATTACCGATAAGGACGGTCACATCAGACAGAGGTTGGTGGTTGGTATCACCGATAAGGACGGTCACATCAGACAGAGGTTGGTGATTGGTATCACTGATTAGGGCGGTCACACCAGAGACAGGTTGGTGATTGGTATCACAGATAAGGACGGACACATCAGACAGAGGTTGGTGATTGGTATCACCGATAAGGACGGTCACATCAGACAGAGGTTGGTGATTGGTATTACCGATAAGGACGGTCAAATCAGACAGAGGTCGGTGATTGGTATCACCGATAAGGACGGTCAAATCAGACATGTTGGTGATTGGTGTCACCGATAAGGACGGTCACATCAGAGACAGGTTGATGATTGGTATCACCGATAAGGACGGTCACATCAGAGACAGGTTGGTGATTGGTTTTACCGATAAGGACGGTCACATCAGAGACAGGTTGGTGATTGGTATCACCGATAAGGACGGTCACATCAGACAGAGGTTGGTGATTGGTATTACCGATAAGGAAGGTCACATCAGACAGAGCTTCGTGATTGGTATCACCGATAAGGACGGTCACATCAGACAGAGGTTGGTGATTGGTATCACCGATAAGGACGGTCACATCAGAGACAGGTTGGTGATTGGTATCACCGATAAGGATGGTCACATCAGAGACAGGTTAGTGATTGGTATCACCGATAAGGACGGTCACATCAGACAGAGGTTGGTGATTGGTATCACCGATAAGGACGGTCACACCAGAGACAAGTTAGTGATTAGTATCACCGATAAGGATGGTCACATCAGACAGAGGTTGGTGATTGGTATCACCAATAAGGACGGTCACATCAGACAGAGGTTGGTGATTGGTATCACCGATAAGGACAGTCACATCAGACAGAGGTTGGTGATTGGTATCATCGATAAGGACGGTCACATCAGAGACAGGTTGGTGATTGGTATCACTGATAAGGACGGTCACATCAGACAGAGGTTGGTGATTGGTATCACTGATAAGGACGGTCACATCAGAGACAGGTTGGTGATTGGTATCACTGATAAGGATGGTCACATCAGACATGTTGGTGATTGGTATCACTGATAAGGACGGTCACATCAGAGACAGGTTGGTGATTGGTATCACCGATAAGGACGGTCACATCAGAGACAGGTTGGTGATTGGTATTACCGATAAGGACGGTCACATCAAACAGAGGTTGGTGATTGGTATTACCGATAAGGACGGTCACATCAGACATGTTTGTGATTGGTATCACCGATAAGGACGGTCACATCAGACAGAGGTTGGTGATTGGTATCACCGATAAGGACGGTCACATCAGAGACAGGTTGGTGATTGGTATAACCGGTGAGGACGATCACATCAGACATAGGTTGGTGATCGGTATCACTGATAAAGACGGTCACATCAGACAGAGGTTGGTGATTGGTATCACCGATAAGGACGGTCACACCAGACATGTTGGTGATTGGTATCACCGATCAGGATGGTCACATCAGACAGAGGTTGGTGATTGGTATCACAGATAAGGATGGTCACACCAGACAGAGGTTGGTGATTGGTATCACTGATAAAGATGGTCACATTAGAGACATGTTTGTGATTGGTATCACCGATAAGGATGGTCACACCAGAGACAGGTTGGTGATTGGTATCACCGATAAGGACGGTCACACCAGACAGAGCTTGGTGATTGGTATCACCGATAAGGACGGTCACACCAGACAGAGCTTGGTGATTGGTATAACCGGTGAGGACGATCACATCAGACAGAGGTTGGTGATTGGTATAACCGGTGAGGACGATCACATCAGACAGAGGTTGGTGATTGGTATCACCGATAAGGACGGTCACACCAGACAGAGCTTGGTGATTGGTATAACCGGTGAGGACGATCACATCAGACAGAGCTTGGTGATTGGTATAACCGGTGAGGACGATCACATCAGACAGAGCTTGGTGATTGGTATAACCGGTGAGGACGATCACATCAGACAGAGCTTGGTGATTGGTATAACCGGTGAGGACGATCACACCAGACAGAGGTTGGTGATTGGTATAACCGGTGAGGACGATCACATCAGACAGAGGTTGGTGATTGGTATAACCGGTGAGGACGATCACATCAGACAGAGGTTGGTGATTGGTATAACCGGTGAGGACGATCACAGACAGTTATTTACAGAAGTTACAGCTTAGATTAGATTTTACATTAGAAGTGGCTTTACAGATTGAACGCTAGGTAGAGAAAGTCAAAAACCAGGTTCAGGACAGCAGCTCAACCAAATCGAACCATATCAACTTACAAGTCGATGATATTGGTCAGAGATGTCCATGTTATGACACATCCATGGGGTTCTTAATCTATGAATCACTTCGCTGTATGCTGTTAAAGTCAACATATACTCGAGGTAGTACCAGAAAACTCATCAGAGGAATTCTCGGTGTGATAAACACAGGCTCATCAGAACCTTGGAAAATACATTTTCCAGTGTGTGTGTAACAGAGGACGAGTTCTTTCCTGGAGGGGGAGTATGTAACCCTGGTAAATACTAGTTGCAATATACCGCTCGGCTAGAGAGATCCTCTCTTTAGCTCGATCGGTTGAGCGTAAGACTAGTAAGCCAGAGGTCCCGGGTTCGATCCCTAGTGGAGGCAGTGATTTAAATTTAATTAATCCTGCGCTCTGTTACATGTCGTTCGTCTAGAATGGATACAGGTGAAGAGGTTTCAGCATTGACATAAATGACCTTCAATCATCTAAAGAACCATCCGTCGATAGAGAAGACTGACAACAACACAGAGTCAGTGACGTAAACATGGTTGTGGAGGGGATTTACTAATGACTGTGTAACTCATGATTGTGTTACCCATGATTGTGTTTCCCATGATTGTGTAACTCATGATTGAGTTACTCATGATTGTGTTACTCATGATTGTGTTACCCATGATTGTGTTACCCATGATTGTGTAACTTATGATTGAGTTACTCATGATTGTGTTACCCATGATTGTGTTACTCATGATTGTGTTACCATGACGTGTGTTACTCATGATTGTTGAACTCATGATTGTGTTACTCATGATTGTGTTACTTATGATTGTGTTACTCAAGATTGTGTTACTCATGATTGTGTCACTCATGATTGTGTTACTCATGATTGTGTTACTCATGATTGTGTCACTCATGATTGTGGAACTCATGATTGTTTTACTCATGATTGTGTTACTTATGATTGTGTTACTCATGCTTGTGGAACTCATGATTGTGTTACTCATGCTTGTGGAACTCATGATTGTGTTAGTCAAGATTGTGTTACTTATAATTGTGTTACTCATGACGTGTGGTACTCATGATTATGTTACCTATGATTGTGTTACCCATGATTGTGTTATTCATGATTGTGTTACCCATGATTGTGTGTTACTCATGACGTGTGTTACTCATGATTGTGTTACCCATGATTATGTTACCCATGATTGTGTTACCCATGATTGTGTTACTCCTGATTATGTTACCCATGATTGTGTTACCTCTAATTGTGTTACTCATGATTGTGTTACTCATGATTGTGTTACTCATGATTGTGGTACTCATGATTATGTTACCCATGATTGTATTACCCATGATTATGTTACCCATGATTGTATTACTCATGACTGTGTTACCCATGATTGTGTTACTCATGATTGTGTTACCCATGATTGTGTTACTCATGATTGTGTTACCCATGATTGTGTCACTCATGATTATGTTACTCATGACTGTGTTACCCATGATTGTGTTACTCATGATTGTGTTACTCATGATTGTGTTACTCATGATTGTGGTACCCATGATTGTGTTACTCATGATTGTGTTACCCATGATTGTGTTACTCATGATTGTGTTACTCATGATTGTGGTACCCATGATTGTGTTACCCATGACGTGTGTTACTCATGATTGTGTTACTCATGACGTGTGTTACTCATGATGTGTGTTACTCATGACGTGTGTTACTCATGATTGTGTTACCCATGATTGTGTCACTCATGATTGTGTTACTCATGCTTGTGGAACTCATGATTGTGTTACCCATGATTGTGTTAGCCATGATTGTGTTACTCATGATTATGTTACTCATGATTGTGTAACTCATGACTGTGTTACCCATGAGTGTGTTACTCATGATTGTGTTACCCACGACGTGTGTTACTCATGATTGTGTTACTCATGATTATGTTACCCATGATTGTGTTACTCATGATTGTGTTAATCATGATTGTGTTACTCATGATTGTGTTACCCATTATTATGTTACTCATGATTGTGTTACTCATGATTGTGTAGCTCATGATTGTGTTACTCTTGATTGTGTTACTAATGACGTGTTTTACTCATGATTTGATCGTGTTACTCATGATTGTGTTACTTATGAACAGATATACCCCTCTCCTCAGTAAACCGTCAGTTAATTGCATTCATGCGGGATTAAAACAATTTATGTTCCTCCCTGTTGAAATTCACCAAACAAAAATAGCAGCTCTCATAGCTACTGGTACTTCTCTGAATATTTTCATTCAAAACGTATATCCATGTATCAGTACTTTTTATACAACATCATTTCAACCTTTGCGAAATGACACGGTCACCCTTACAAATGACCAAACAATTTCAATCCTTGGAACTGCCTTCGTCAGCATCCGTGTGAAAGGAGCATTGCACAAAGTTCTTGTCCATATCCTTCCACATACGTCACACCCTTTCATTCTTGGAACGAAGTACCTACGGGACCACCAGATTATCCTCATTTTTTTCAGATCACTCTTATATTTTAGCTCAACAACTGTTCACTCCCGCAGGAGAACAGTTATACCTGTCAGTACAGAGGTCGTGATTTGTGGTACACTCCAGGGACTGTACTATATGGTTCACAAGGTGTTTGTTCAAGCAGCGGATATAGTCTTCATCAACGTTGCCAAAACTCTTATGACAGTGGCATATGAAAACACAGTTCCGATCAAGATCATGCACTTTACTACCACTGCCAAAACCATTTTAGCAGGCAAACCGATAGCAAAGTTTGATCACACTTCTGAGGACTTTGAAGCCACCAACGTTTCTGATAACTTCGTACAAAGTCTTCAACCAGGTTTTAGCGGAGACAAAGACAGTCATACATTCGATGACCACTTCACAATCCCAGAGCACTTGTCTGAACAGGAACAGAAATCCTATATCTTCACGGCTGTGGACCAATTTAGTAAACTTTGCTGCCCCTTTACGTAGTAAAGACGCGATGGCAGTGTCGGAAGCGATTTACGCACTGATCACTACATTTGATGTATGTCGTACATTGATATCCGGTCAGTACACAGAGTTTCTCTCAAAACGTACCAAGGATGTTTGTCGTCTCATTGATATCAAGCAAGAATTCACTCCTAGTTTTACTCATCATTGCCTTGGATCAGTAGAGCGAACACACGGGACTCTAACAGAGCGACTAATGCCATTTATTCAAAATGAAAAGGTTTGGAGTGATGTTCTCCCTTCCATCATATTCCTCTATGAACAATACTGTTAACGCTACATTGGGTTACAGTCCTTACGAGATTATTGTTTGTTATCGTCCACGATTTCCACTTCCGACTCATGTTATCCTAACTGAATTCGACACCATTCCAAGGGACTATCACCGATATACAGGACGATTACAGATCATTCGAAAAAAAATCGGGATGATGTCGAAAAACATGCCACAATCGCAAGGGAAGGTTTTCTTCAAAGAGAAAATTCTAAGATCAACCCATTACATGCGGATATTGGAGATTGTGTATACTTATTAAAGGAACCTACAGACAAAGGTCAGAAATTTCAAAACAAGTATGCTGGACCTTATGTGTTCAATGAGTTGGTTTCACCTCATCTGGTACGATTGAAGGACCGTAGCTCTGGTAAATGACTACCACGACCAATCCACGCGAACTGTCTCAAACCAGCATTTGTTCGTGTCACAGAATCAACGGGATACTTTCTTCCTGATGTTATGCGGTCGCAGCCACAGCCAACTCCACCGGATCAGCATCTAGAATATTTGGTGACAACCGAAGTAGATACGTTGTCTGGTGATGATTTTACGCGGTCTACTGATATTGATTTGCATGCACACACATCTGAAGAAAATGTTGATTTGTCAACATTAGATTCATATGCAACTACTGATAACATTCTCAAAAGCGATAGCGAGCCCCCAGGCCCTATCTCTGCGAAAATCAAGAAGAAATCCTCCAAAACGTTGTCAAGGACAGAACGGTATAAGTCGTCTACGCGCGCAAACCTTAAGTCATCGAAAATTCCACGTCTGGTGAAGGATTTATTTAGACTACTTTCAATGTCGCGTCCACATTCTGAGAGTACCAAAGAATGTTGGTGGCACGCGTACGTCTGACGCCAAGCAAATCGAGGCAAGTAGAGCTCGACCTCAACAAACCAAACGGAAACCCATTCGTTTTCGTGATGACAACCATCTTGATCCTATTGAACTAGGTTCATCTGGGAGTGGACCTGGATTATGTAAGGTTCAATGAATGTTAGCACGCAGACAATGCAAACAAGGAGACCGGCCAAATATGTCGCATGGGTGTGTTCTGAGAAGCTGGATCTCAAGACAAGAACCAGCATCAGCAAGCGCCCCCTCCTCTAGTTTGATGTACCTAACATTTCTCTTGATGGCAAACTTGGTGTATCTTCATTATCACAATTTAAATGCTGCTCATATAGTTGTGTTTTACAAATACAATTTCCTATATCATCTTGCATATAACCACAACATATGTATTTTAGATATCGTCAGTAACATTTGGATAGTTTTAAATTGAAAAACCCCAGCTGATACAAGTTTACTGTTGATATGAAGTTAGATTTGATAAGGTGATTATTCTGCTGTACCACGCAAGTTATAAGAATTGTTTTTATTGTTCCATTTTTGCATTTGTAGTTTAACAAGGAGACATTCAGATAGTATTCTGATTTCATCTAGAGTTTTTTTTTTTTTTTTTTTTTTTTTTGTATTTATTTAATTTGAGAGCATGTAATTAATAAAAGTATCTGAATGGTGAGTTATATCTGAAAATAGATTCTTTTTTAGAAAATAGAAGCATCAAATGGCATTTGTCAGGGACTGGTGAAAGACTCTGAGATTAACTCAATTTACTCAAGATATAATCGTTGTTCTAATAATATATAAATGTAAATAGTAAAGCAAATACCAATATTAGAATAAAGTTACACAGACGAAAATCAACATTTTCATGTACTTTTTGATGTCATATATTATATACATGCATGTACAATAATAAGCATGTCATTGTACAATTTGTATTAATTTTTCCCATTTCTTCCAATCATTCACAATTTTTTCTTTGGCTCCCTCCCCTTTAATGTTAGTGATGTATTTCTGTACTTTATAGTGATCAAGAATAGAATAAATCAATGCATTGGTGTTGGGTGACTTATGTAGACATCTAGTTCTGTAAATATATTGCTTTATTAGTAAAATTATTTGATTGTCAATTTTGTATAATGCAGGGTTATAAGTATGACCAGAGTTACCAAGGTACGTGATAATTATGTCAGACTTTTGTTTATATTTTATGCACTGTGCAAAGAATAAGGAATGATGGTTTCAAAGAAATGTGTATTTAGAGGATATTGGAATAACCTTTATGTTTGTATTCATGTTTTTATTAGACTGTTTGGCAAAATAGTAAATGTCTTATCTAATAGATATGTATATACAGGTTAGCTAGCTGTATAACAACATATTCCAACTGTAATATATATGAAGCACACTGTTAATGATAGATACGGGGTACAAGTACATCATAGGTAGGTGGTATGGAAACATTTGGATAGTCTGAACCTTGTGAGGTTATGTATCAAATAGTCTAACGATCTAGTCAGGTATACATGTATATGTTTATTTAGGTAAATTGTTGAGTTGGTGCTAGTTTTGAATGCCTATAATGACAACATCTAGATTAATGCACAACTTAAACATAAACATCAGTATGTTTTATCTTTGTAGATACCACGAGTCAAAATGCGTTTATTTGATGAATAATATTTATTATTCTAATAGCTCAGTGCATACATAGAGGATATTGAATGGTTTCCCGTTAATATAACATATATTTCACGAGTATGACAGAATATCGATATTTTCACAAGTGCGAAGCACGAGTGAAAAATATCGAAATATTCTGTCATACGAGTGAAAAATATGTTATATTTGACGGAAAACCATTCAATTTTCTTTTTGCATTTCAAAACTTAAAAAAAGAATTAAAAACATCGAAAAATTGATAGTGTCAAAAAGTGCGGGAAACAGCACGCGTAATGAAAAGTTTGATTGTTGTTATTCAGACTGATTTGACTATGGTTTACAGGTCGAGTGAGGTTTTGGTTTTCGATTTGCCAGTTTGTAATGTTAAGCTCTCTAACCTATAAACCACATGGCCATTTCTGATGCAACATGATGATACTATACAGCTGGTTGAGTATTTACGTATTACATTCTATGTTGCAATGATATGTATTTTAATTGCATAGTATTTTATTGCATAGTTAGATTTCTCATGACGGCGTAATTTTTTTTGATGTTATTATAATAGTATGCATGTACTGGTCAGTAAGATATCTAACTATTTAATATGTATTGTTATGGTCTAAGGGCAGATAACTCTAATTCCGGATAGTTGTAACGTTTCTTTTTCTTCATTGTATTAGTATGTACCGTATTCCGGGAAAAAAAAATTAACCGGTAATCGATGTTGCTTTGAAATTAGTTGAGAGATGGAATAAAAACGATGGAAGACAGACGATGGTATCGAGTCAAGTTTTAAATTAAAAATCCTTTCACAGCCAAGACAGTCCCTTTAATATAGCACCTTCCCTCCCACCATTTTGTGTATTACAGGCTCGCTATACCCCTCCCCCCCCCCCCCCCCCCCCCCCCCCCCCCCCCCTCCCACCATTTTGTGTATTACAGGCTCGCTATACCCCCCTCCCACCATTTTGTGTATTACAGGCTCGTTATACCCCCTCCCCCCTTTTGTGTCTAACAGGCTCGCTATACCTACCCTCTCACTAAATATATTGTACCCAAGGCTTGTTTACTCTCCAAAAATGTATCAGGTTGGGAGTGGACACCCTTGTTATCTACGAAATGTCATTACTAGTAATGGAAAGGACAACTACACTTAGGGAGCAGATTTTTTCGGTTGACTCTAGCAGTGCACGAACAGCAGGAGAGGACCTAAGATCGGCCTGTCGCAGACTGCCCGCGCTGTCGTGGTAGTCTTTGCCGGCGACATTCCCTGACGGCACAGACAATAAATGTACATTGGCCATTTCCGTAGCATTTTTGTGTTTGGTGATAATAAGTTTGTTGGTTTTAGGATCTCCTTACCGATACTTCATGTCGGCTGTAGACATTCGCCAGGCTGGATTAAATACCTACAGTACAGATGCTGCTTCCCTATTAGCTTTTATGTCTCCAAAACAACCCCCGGGGGCTTTCGTTTTTAATTAGAAGTAATCTATGGTGTTGGATTGGGAATGCATCCATTCCGGGGAAATTACAGATGTCCCTTTTTCACAAATCATTCGAAAAATGGATTTCTAATTTGAGACCGAATTATATAATTAGTGGCACGGTATATAAATCAACAATTCAGGGGGACATCGAATGTCATTGTAAGTACTGAGCCCTCAACAAAGGAAATATCAATATCTACAACTTCTACATTACAGACTGAATTGAAGAATTGCATACAAAATGTTCCCGACAACTGCAATCCTACATCATATACAGGAAAATTCCCAATCCGTATACAGTCTTCGCGTGATGCCTAAACTTTATACGCTATTTGTCTGATGTCCTATCCGTATACAGTGTTTGTCTGATGTCCTATCCGTATACAGTGTTTGTCTGATGTCCTATCCGTATACAGTGTTTGTCTGATGTCCTATCCGTATATAGCGTTTGTCTGATGTCCTATCCGTATACACTGTTTGCCTGATGTCCTATCCGTATACAGTCTTTGTCTGATGTCCTATCCGTATACAGTGTTCGTCTGATGTCCTATCCGTATACAGTGTCTGTCTGATGTCCTATCCGTATACAGCCTTTGTCTGATGTCCTATCCGTATACAGCCTTTGTCTGATGTCCTATCCGTATACAGCCTTTGTCTGACGTCCTATCCGTATACAGCCTTTGTCTGATGTCCTATCCGTATATAGTGTCTGTCTGATGTCCTATCCGTATACAGTGTTTGTCTGATGTCCTATCCGTATACAGCCTTTGTCTGATGTCCTATCCGTATACAGCCTTTGTTTGATGTCCTATCCGTATACAGTGTTTGTCTGATATCCTATCCGTATACAGCCTTTGTCTGATGTCCTATCCGTATACAGCCTTTGTCTGATGTCCTATCCGTATACAGTGTCTGTCTGATGTCCTATCCGTATACAGTGTCTGTCTGATGTCCTATCCGTATACAGTGTCTGTCTGATGTCCTATCGGTATACAGTGTTTGTCTGATGTCCTATCCGTATACGCTGTTTGTCTGATGTCCTATCCGTATACAGTGTTTGTCTGATGTCCTATCCGTATACAGTGTTTGTCTGATGTCCTATCCGTATACAGTGTCTGTCTGATGTCCTATCCGTATACAGCCTTTGTCTGATGTCCTATCCGTATACAGTGTTTGTCTGATGTCCTATCCGTATACAGTGTTTGTCTGATGTCCTATCCGTATACAGTGTTAGTCTGATGTCCTATCCGTATACAGTCTTTGTCTGATGTCCTATCCGTATACAGTGTCTGTCTGATGTCCTATCCGTATACAGCCTTTGTCTGATGTCCTATCCGTATACAGTGTTTGTCTGATGTCCTATCCGTATACAGTGTTTGTCTGATGTCCTATCCGTATACAGTGTTAGTCTGATGTCCTATCCGTATACAGCCTTTGTCTGATGTCCTATCCGTATACAGTCTTTGTCTGATGTCCTATCCATATACAACCTTTGTCTGATGTCCTATCCGTATACAGTGTTTGTCTGATGTCCTATCCGTATACAGTGTTTGTCTGATGTCCTATCCGTATACAGTGTTTGTCTGATGTCCTATCCGTATACAGTGTTTGTCTGATGTCCTATCCGTATACAGTGTTTGTCTGATGTCCTATCCGTATACAGTGTTTGTCTGATGTCCTATCCGTATATAGTGTCTGTCTGATGTCCTATCCGTATACAGCCTTTGTCTGATGTCCTATCCGTATAAAGTGTTTGTCTGATATCCTATCCGTATACACTGTCTGTCTGATGTCCTATCCGTATACACTGTCTGTCTGATGTCCTATCCGTATACAGCCTTTGTCTGATGTCCTATCCGTATACAGTGTTTGTCTGATGTCCTATCCGTATACAGTGTTTGTCTTATGTCCTATCCGTATATAGCGTTTGTCCGATGTCCTATCCGTATACACTGTTTGCCTGATGTCCTATCCGTATACAGTCTTTGTCTGATGTCCTATCCGTATACAGTGTTCGTCTGATGTCCTATCCGTATACAGTGTTTGTCTGATGTCCTATCCGTATACAGTGTTTGTCTGATGTCCTATCCGTATACAGCCTTTGTCTGATGTCCTATCCGTATACAGCCTTTGTCTGATGTCCTATCCGTATACAGCCTTTGTCTGACGTCCTATCCGTATACAGTGTTTGTCTGACGTCCTATCCGTATACAGCCTTTGTCTGACGTCCTATCCGTATACAGCCTTTGTCTGATGTCCTATCCGTATACAGCCTTTGTCTGATGTCCTATCCGTATATAGTGTCTGTCTGATGTCCTATCCGTATACAGTGTTTGTCTGATGTCCTATCCGTATACAGTGTTTGTCTGATGTCCTATCCGTATACAGCCTTTGTCTGATGTCCTATCCGTATACAGCCTTTGTTTGATGTCCTATCCGTATACAGTGTTTGTCTGATATCCTATCCGTATACAGCCTTTGTCTGATGTCCTATCCGTATACAGCCTTTGTCTGATGTCCTATCCGTATACAGTGTCTGTCTGATGTCCTATCCGTATACAGTGTCTGTCTGATGTCCTATCGGTATACAGCCTTTGTTTGATGTCCTATCCGTATACAGTGTTTGTTTGATATCCTATCCGTATACAGCCTTTGTCTGATGTCCTATCCGTATACAGCCTTTGTCTGATGTCCTATCCGTATACAGTGTCTGTCTGATGTCCTATCCGTATACAGTGTCTGTCTGATGTCCTATCCGTATACAGTGTTTGTCTGATGTTCTATCCGTATACGCTGTTTGTCTGATGTCCTATCCGTATACAGTGTTTGTCTGATGTCCTATCCGTATACAGTGTTTGTCTGATGTCCTATCCGTATACAGTGTTTGTCTGATGTCCTATCCGTATACAGTGTTTGTCTGATGTCCTATCCGTATACAGTGTTAGTCTGATGTCCTATCCGTATACAGTGTTTACCTGATGTCCTATCCGTATACAGTGTCTGATGTCCTATCGGTATACAGTGTTTGTCTGATGTCCTATCCGTATACAGTGTTTGTCTGATGTCCTATCGGTATACAGTGTCTGTCTGATGTCCTATCCGTATACAGTGTTTGTCTGATGTCCTATCGGTATACAGTGTCTGTCTGATGTCCTATCCGTATACAGTGTTTGTCTGATGTCCTATCTATATACAGTGTTTGTCTGATGTCCTATCCGTATAGAGTGTTTGTCTGATGTCCTATCCGTATACAGCCTTTGTCTGATGTCCTATCCGTATACAGCCTTTGTTTGATGTCCTATCCGTATACAGTGTTTGTCTGATATCCTATCCGTATACAGCCTTTGTCTGATGTCCTATCCGTATACAGCCATTGTCTGATGTCCTATCCGTATACAGTGTCTGTCTGATGTCCTATCCGTATACAGTGTCTGTCTGATGTCCTATCCGTATACAGTGTCTGTCTGATGTCCTATCGGTATACAGTGTTTGTCTGATGTCCTATCCGTATACGCTGTTTGTCTGATGTCCTATCCGTATACAGTGTTTGTCTGATGTCCTATTCGTATACAGTGTTTGTCTGATGTCCTATCCGTATACAGTGTTTGTCTGATGTCCTATCCGTATACAGTGTTTGTCTGATGTCCTATCCGTATACAGTGTTAGTCTGATGTCCTATCTATATACAGTGTTTATCTGGTGTCCTATCAGTATACAGTGTTTGTCTGATGTCCTATCTATATACAGTGTTTGTCTGATGTCCTATCCGTATACAGTGTTTTTCTGATGTCCTATCGGTATACAGTGTCTGTCTGATGTCCTATCCGTATAGAGTGTTTGTCTGATGTCCTATCCGTATACAGTGTTTGTCTGATGTCCTATCCGTATACAGTGTTTGTCTGATGTCTTATCCGTATACAGTGTTTGTCTGATATCCTATCCGTACACAGAGTTTGTCTGATATCCTATCCGTATACAGCCTTTGTCTGATGTCCTATCCTGATACAGTCTTTGTCTGATGTCCTATCCATATACAACCTTTGTCTGATGTCCTATCCGTATACAGTGTTTGTCTGATGTCCTATCCGTATACAGTGTTTGTCTGATGTCCTATCCGTATACAGTGTTTGTCTGATGTCCTATCCGTATACAGTGTTTGTCTGATGTCCTATCCGTATACAGTGTTTGTCTGATGTCCTATCCGTATATAGTGTCTGTCTGATGTCCTATCCGTATACAGCCTTTGTCTGATGTCCTATCCGTATACAGTGTCTGTCTGATGTCCTATCCGTATACAGTGTCTGTCTGATGTCCTATCCGTATACAGTGTCTGTCTGATGTCCTATCGGTATACAGCCTTTGTTTGATGTCCTATCCGTATACAGTGTTTGTCTGATATCCTATCCGTATACAGCCTTTGTCTGATGTCCTATCCGTATACAGCCTTTGTCTGATGTCCTATCCGTATACAGTGTCTGTCTGATGTCCTATCCGTATACAGTGTCTGTCTGATGTCCTATCCGTATACAGTGTTTGTCTGATGTCCTATCCGTATACGCTGTTTGTCTGATGTCCTATCCGTATACAGTGTTTGTCTGATGTCATATCCGTATACAGTGTTTGTCTGATGTCCTATCCGTATACAGTGTTTGTCTGATGTCCTATCCGTATACAGTGTTTGTCTGATGTCCTATCCGTATACAGTGTTAGTCTGATGTCCTATCCGTATATAGTGTTTACCTGATGTCCTATCCGTATACAGTGTTTGTCTGATGTCCTATCCGTATACAGTGTTTGTCTGATGTCCTATCCGTATAGAGTGTTTGTCTGATGTCCTATCCGTATACAGCCTTTGTCTGATGTCCTATCCGTATACAGCCTTTGTTTCATTGTCCTATCCGTATACAGTGTTTGTCTGATATCCTATCCGTATACAGCCTTTGTCTGATGTCCTATCCGTATACAGCCTTTGTCTGATGTCCTATCCGTATACAGTGTCTGTCTGATGTCCTATCCGTATACAGTGTCTGTCTGATGTCCTATCCGTATACAGTGTCTGTCTGATGTCCTATCGGTATACAGTGTTTGTCTGATGTCCTATCCGTATACGCTGTTTGTCTGATGTCCTATCCGTATACAGTGTTTGTCTGATGTCCTATCCGTATACAGTGTTTGTCTGATGTCCTATCCGTATACAGTGTTTGTCTGATGTCCTATCCGTATACAGTGTTTTTCTGATGTCCTATCGGTATACAGTGTCTGTCTGATGTCCTATCCGTATAGAGTGTTTGTCTGATGTCCTATCCGTATACAGTGTTTGTCTGATGTCCTATCCGTATACAGTGTTTGTCTGATGTCCTATCCGTATACAGTGTTTGTCTGATGTCCTATCCGTATACAGTGTTTGTCTGATGTCCTATCCGTATACAGCCTTTGTCTGATGTCCTATCCTTATACAGTCTTTGTCTGATGTCCTATCCGTATACAGTGTTTGTCTGATGTCCTATCCGTATACAGCCTTTGTCTGATGTCCTATCCTTATACAGTCTTTGTCTGATGTCCTATCCGTATACAGTGTTTGTCTGATATCCTATCCGTATACAGAGTTTGTCTGATATCCTATCCGTATACAGCCTTTGTCTGATGTCCTATCCTTATACAGTCTTTGTCTGATGTCCTATCCATATACAACCTTTGTCTGATGTCCTATCCGTATACAGTGTTTGTCTGATGTCCTATCCGTATACAGTGTTTGTCTGATGTCCTATCCGTATACAGTGTTTGTCTGATGTCCTATCCGTATACAGTGTTTGTCTGATGTCCTATCCGTATACAGTGTTTGTCTGATGTCCTATCCGTATACAGTGTTTGTCTGATGTCCTATCCGTTTATAGTGTCTGTCTGATGTCCTATTCGTATACAGCCTTTGTCTGATGTCCTATCCGTATACAGTGTTTGTCTGATATCCTATCCGTATACACTGTCTGTCTGATGTCCTATCCGTATACACTGTCTGTCTGATGTCCTATCCGTATACAGCCTTTGTCTGATGTCCTATCCGTATACAGTGTTTGTCTGATGTCCTATCCGTATACAGTGTTTGTCTTATGTCCTATCCGTATACAGCGTTTGTCCGATGTCCTATCCGTATACACTGTTTGCCTGATGTCCTATCCGTATACAGTCTTTGTCTGATGTCCTATCCGTATACAGTGTTCGTCTGATGTGCTATCCGTATACAGTGTTTGTCCGATGTCCTATCCGTATACAGCCTTTGTCTGATGTCCTATCCGTATACAGCCTTTGTCTGATGTCCTATCCGTATACAGCCTTTGTCTGATGTCCTATCCGTATACAGCCTTTGTCTGACGTCCTATCCGTATACAGTGTTTGTCTGACGTCCTAACCGTATACAGCCTTTGTCTGACGTCCTATCCGTATACAGCCTTTGTCTGATGTCCTATCCGTATACAGCCTTTGTTTGATGTCCTATCCGTATACAGTGTTTGTCTGATATCCTATCCGTATACAGCCTTTGTCTGATGTCCTATCCGTATACAGCCTTTGTCTGATGTCCTATCCGTATACAGTGTCTGTCTGATGTCCTATCCGTATACAGTGTCTGTCTGATGTCCTATCCGTATACAGTGTCTGTCTGATGTCCTATCGGTATACAGCCTTTGTTTGATGTCCTATCCGTATACAGTGTTTGTCTGATATCCTATCCGTATACAGCCTTTGTCTGATGTCCTATCTGTATACAGCCTTTGTCTGATGTCCTATCCGTATACAGTGTCTGTCTGATGTCCTATCCGTATACAGTGTCTGTCTGATGTCCTATCCGTATACAGTGTTTGTCTGATGTCCTATCCGTATACGCTGTTTGTCTGATGTCCTATCCGTAAACAGTGTTTGTCTGATGTCCTATCCGTATACAGTGTTTGTCTGATGTCCTATCCGTATACAGTGTTTGTCTGATGTCCTATCCGTATACAGTGTTTGTCTGATGTCCTATCCGTATACAGTGTTAGTCTGATGTCCTATCCGTATACAGTGTTAGTCTGATGTCCTATCTATATACAGTGTTTATCTGGTGTCCTGTCAGTATACAGTGTTTGTCTGATGTCCTATCTATATACAGTGTTTGTCTGATGTCCTATCCGTATACAGTGTTTTTCTGATGTCCTATCGGTATACAGTGTCTGTCTGATGTCCTATCCGTATACAGTGTTTGTCTGATGTCCTATCCGTATACAGTGTTTGTCTGATGTCCTATCCGTATACAGTGTTTGTCTGATGTCCTATCCGTATACAGTGTTTGTCTGATGTCCTATCCGTATACAGTGTTTGTCTGATATCCTATCCGTATACAGAGTTTGTCTGATATCCTATCCGTATACAGCCTTTGTCTGATGTCCTATCCTTATACAGTCTTTGTCTGATGTCCTATCCATATACAACCTTTGTCTGATGTCCTATCCGTATACAGTGTTTGTCTGATGTCCTATCCGTATACAGTGTTTGTCTGATGTCCTATCCGTATACAGTGTTTGTATGATGTCCTATCCGTATACAGTGTTTGTCTGATGTCCTATCCGTATACAGTGTTTGTCTGATGTCCTATCCGTATATAGTGTCTGTCTGATGTCCTATCCGTATACAGCCTTTGTCTGATGTCCTATCCGTATACAGTGTTTGTCTGATATCCTATCCGTATACACTGTCTGTCTGATGTCCTATCCGTATACACTGTCTGTCTGATGTCCTATCCGTATACAGCCTTTGTCTGATGTCCTATCCGTATACAGTGTTTGTCTGATGTCCTATCCGTATACAGTGTTTGTCTTATGTCCTATCCGTATACAGCGTTTGTCCGATGTCCTATCCGTATACACTGTTTGCCTGATGTCCTATCCGTATACAGTCTTTGTCTGATGTCCTATCCGTATACAGTGTTCGTCTGATGTCCTATCCGTATACAGTGTTTGTCTGATGTCCTATACGTATACAGCCTTTGTCTGATGTCCTATCCGTATACAGCCTTTGTCTGATGTCCTATCCGTATACAGCCTTTGTCTGATGTCCTATCCGTATACAGCCTTTGTCTGACGTCCTATCCGTATACAGTGTTTGTCTGACGTCCTATCCGTATACAGCCTTTGTCTGACGTCCTATCCGTATACAGCCTTTGTCTGATGTCCTATCCGTATACAGCCTTTGTTTGATGTCCTATCCGTATACAGCCTTTGTCTGATGTCCTATCCGTATACAGCCTTTGTCTGATGTCCTATCCGTATACAGCCTTTGTCTGATGTCCTATCCGTATACAGCCTTTGTCTGACGTCCTATCCGTATACAGTGTTTGTCTGACGTCCTAACCGTATACAGCCTTTGTCTGACGTCCTATCCATATACAGCCTTTGTCTGATGTCCTATCCGTATACAGCCTTTGTTTGATGTCCTATCCGTATACAGTGTTTGTCTGATATCCTATCCGTATACAGCCTTTGTCTGATGTCCTATCCGTATACAGCCTTTGTCTGATGTCCTATCCGTATACAGTGTTTGTCTGATGTCCTATCCGTATACAGTGTCTGTCTGATGTCCTATCCGTATACAGTGTTTGTCTGATGTCCTATCCGTATACAGTGTTTGTCTGATGTCCTATCCGTATACAGTGTTTGTCTGATGTCCTATCCGTATACAGTGTTTGTCTGATGTCCTATCCGTATACAGTGTTTGTCTGATGTCCTATCCGTATACAGTGTTAGTCTGATGTCCTATCCGTATACAGTGTTAGTCTGATGTCCTATCTATATACAGTGTTTATCTGGTGTCCTATCAGTATACAGTGTTTGTCTGATGTCCTATCTATATACAGTGTTTGTCTGATGTCCTATCCGTATACAGTGTTTTTCTGATGTCCTATCGGTATACAGTGTCTGTCTGATGTCCTATCCGTATAGAGTGTTTGTCTGATGTCCTATCCGTATACAGTGTTTGTCTGATGTCCTATCCGTATACAGTGTTTGTCTGATGTCCTATCCGTATACAGTGTTTGTCTGATGTCCTATCCGTATACAGTGTTTGTCTGATATCCTATTCGTATACAGAGTTTGTCTGATATCCTATCCGTATACAGCCTTTGTCTGATGTCCTATCCTTATACAGTCTTTGTCTGATGTCCTATCCATATACAACCTTTGTCTGATGTCCTATCCGTATACAGTGTTTGTCTGATGTCCTATCCGTATACAGTGTTTGTCTTATGTCCTATCCGTATACAGTGTTTGTCTGATGTCCTATCCGTATACAGTGTTTGTCTGATGTCCTATCCGTATACAGTGTTTGTCTGATGTCCTATCCGTATACAGTGTTTGTCTGATGTCCTATCCGTATATAGTGTCTGTCTGATGTCCTATCCGTATACAGCCTTTGTCTGATGTCCTATCCGTATACAGTGTTTGTCTGATATCCTATCCGTATACACTGTCTGTCTGATGTCCTATCCGTATACACTGTCTGTCTGATGTCCTATCCGTATACAGCCTTTGTCTGATGTCCTATCCGTATACAGTGTTTGTCTGATGTCCTATCCGTATACAGTGTTTGTCTTATGTCCTATCCGTATACAGCGTTTGTCCGATGTCCTATCCGTATACACTGTTTGCCTGATGTCCTATCCGTATACAGTCTTTGTCTGATGTCCTATCCGTATACAGTGTTCGTCTGATGTCCTATCCGTATACAGTGTTAGTCTGATGTCCTATCTATATACAGTGTTTATCTGGTGTCCTGTCAGTATACAGTGTTTGTCTGATGTCCTATCTATATACAGTGTTTGTCTGATGTCCTATCCGTATACAGTGTTTTTCTGATGTCCTATCGGTATACAGTGTCTGTCTGATGTCCTATCCGTATAGAGTGTTTGTCTGATGTCCTATCCGTATACAGTGTTTGTCTGATGTCCTATCCGTATACAGTGTTTGTCTGATGTCCTATCCGTATACAGTGTTTGTCTGATGTCCTATCCGTATACAGTGTTTGTCTGATATCCTATCCGTATACAGAGTTTGTCTGATATCCTATCCGTATACAGCCTTTGTCTGATGTCCTATCCTTATACAGTCTTTGTCTGATGTCCTATCCATATACAACCTTTGTCTGATGTCCTATCCGTATACAGTGTTTGTCTGATGTCCTATCCGTATACAGTGTTTGTCTGATGTCCTATCCGTATACAGTGTTTGTATGATGTCCTATCCGTATACAGTGTTTGTCTGATGTCCTATCCGTATACAGTGTTTGTCTGATGTCCTATCCGTATATAGTGTCTGTCTGATGTCCTATCCGTATACAGCCTTTGTCTGATGTCCTATCCGTATACAGTGTTTGTCTGATATCCTATCCGTATACACTGTCTGTCTGATGTCCTATCCGTATACAGCCTTTGTCTGATGTCCTATCCGTATACAGTGTTTGTCTGATGTCCTATCCGTATACAGTGTTTGTCTTATGTCCTATCCGTATACAGCGTTTGTCCGATGTCCTATCCGTATACACTGTTTGCCTGATGTCCTATCCGTATACAGTCTTTGTCTGATGTCCTATCCGTATACAGTGTTCGTCTGATGTCCTATCCGTATACAGTGTTTGTCTGATGTCCTATACGTATACAGCCTTTGTCTGATGTCCTATCCGTATACAGCCTTTGTCTGATGTCCTATCCGTATACAGCCTTTGTCTGATGTCCTATCCGTATACAGCCTTTGTCTGACGTCCTATCCGTATACAGTGTTTGTCTGACGTCCTATCCGTATACAGCCTTTGTCTGACGTCCTATCCGTATACAGCCTTTGTCTGATGTCCTATCCGTATACAGCCTTTGTTTGATGTCCTATCCGTATACAGCCTTTGTCTGATGTCCTATCCGTATACAGCCTTTGTCTGATGTCCTATCCGTATACAGCCTTTGTCTGATGTCCTATCCGTATACAGCCTTTGTCTGACGTCCTATCCGTATACAGTGTTTGTCTGACGTCCTAACCGTATACAGCCTTTGTCTGACGTCCTATCCATATACAGCCTTTGTCTGATGTCCTATCCGTATACAGCCTTTGTTTGATGTCCTATCCGTATACAGTGTTTGTCTGATATCCTATCCGTATACAGCCTTTGTCTGATGTCCTATCCGTATACAGCCTTTGTCTGATGTCCTATCCGTATACAGTGTTTGTCTGATGTCCTATCCGTATACAGTGTCTGTCTGATGTCCTATCCGTATACAGTGTTTGTCTGATGTCCTATCCGTATACAGTGTTTGTCTGATGTCCTATCCGTATACAGTGTTTGTCTGATGTCCTATCCGTATACAGTGTTTGTCTGATGTCCTATCCGTATACAGTGTTTGTCTGATGTCCTATCCGTATACAGTGTTAGTCTGATGTCCTATCCGTATACAGTGTTAGTCTGATGTCCTATCTATATACAGTGTTTATCTGGTGTCCTATCAGTATACAGTGTTTGTCTGATGTCCTATCTATATACAGTGTTTGTCTGATGTCCTATCCGTATACAGTGTTTTTCTGATGTCCTATCGGTATACAGTGTCTGTCTGATGTCCTATCCGTATAGAGTGTTTGTCTGATGTCCTATCCGTATACAGTGTTTGTCTGATGTCCTATCCGTATACAGTGTTTGTCTGATGTCCTATCCGTATACAGTGTTTGTCTGATGTCCTATCCGTATACAGTGTTTGTCTGATATCCTATTCGTATACAGAGTTTGTCTGATATCCTATCCGTATACAGCCTTTGTCTGATGTCCTATCCTTATACAGTCTTTGTCTGATGTCCTATCCATATACAACCTTTGTCTGATGTCCTATCCGTATACAGTGTTTGTCTGATGTCCTATCCGTATACAGTGTTTGTCTTATGTCCTATCCGTATACAGTGTTTGTCTGATGTCCTATCCGTATACAGTGTTTGTCTGATGTCCTATCCGTATACAGTGTTTGTCTGATGTCCTATCCGTATACAGTGTTTGTCTGATGTCCTATCCGTACACAGTGTTTGTCTGATGTCCTATCCGTATACAGTGTTTGTCTGATGTCCTATCCGTATACAGTGTTTGTCTGATGTCCTATCCGTATACAGTGTTTGTCTGATATCCTATTCGTATACAGAGTTTGTCTGATATCCTATCCGTATACAGTGTTTGTGTTACATATCAATATAATTATTACTTGTATATACGTTTGTATATTTGAATTTCGCGCGCTAAACTGTAACTTAACTTTTACCTGCGAGAACAAGATGTGCGCGCATGCTTGTAGGAGAACAGAGACAGCCATATACGTGTCAACACGTTTGATATCGGTAATACGGAAACTTGTTTAACACGCAAACTACAGCTTGCGGTGAGTACCAAAACCCATGAAATATGTTATGATGTTTATTTGTATATAATACCTGTTGTTATTAGGCTTATATAAAGCTGTGTGGATAGACAGTGATATTGTTACCTGTGTCGGTATGTAGACTATGTGCCGCGGTATGTGTGTACACGTACAGGTGCACGGTAGTGTTGTTTACTATTCCAACTTTGTATCGCTAGGTAGGGTGTTTATTATCTTATATGTACGTGGTAGTGGTAGGAATATAAATATATTATGCATAATAAGTATAGTGATGAACAGGTTGTTTATACAGCGCACGCTCGTGTATTACCTGTTGTTACAATGGTATCTATTATTAGCCATTCCGCGACGGACCATTAAGGTGTCTCGTACCATACATTTACCTGTAAATATATGGGGTCCGATTCGGGATATTTTGTCAGTGTATTATTGTATATAGATACATATTCAAGCTACTATATTGATTGTGATTTGTATACTTGTACGAGGTAATAAGACACTATATAGTGGGCTGTATATTATTTAAGGGTATATCTCTTATTGTAGTGTATATCCGGTCATGTGACGATAGCTGTCACACTGTCACACTGACGAGTGTGGTATTCCTTGGCCAGTGAGGTGCCTCTCCAGGATGGTCAGCGACCCTGTGCATTTGGCATGATCATGGAGGCAGGTCAGGTTGCTTTAAGGTTCCGGGGATATGGTGGCTCCTCAACCCCTACATAGGAACGTTGTACAGTACAGTTACTGTTGTGATCACATCGATGTGGATGACAGCCTACTCGATGATGAGACTGTTTATTGATATATTAGGTAGAACTCTGTCTACTTCTTCAGTAAATATATAGATGGCCTCTAAACAGTGAAGGAATACAGTCCTCCAATGGTTATATAAATGTATCTTGCCATATGTATTATTGTGTGTTATTTTAAAGTATGGAAGTGAGAGAGACTGGTATATTTTGTCATCCTGTTTTGTATATGATCATTGTTTGTATATAAAAGTGTATATAGTGTAAATCAACTTGTTTCTGTTGTACTTGTGGGAACTAGCAATTTGCTCATCCCGTTACAATTTTTGGTGGCAGCGGTGGGATATCTTATTGTTTGTTTCCTTTAAGAACTTCAGTTACACTCTGATTTACTTTATTTGTGTCATACATTGTACATTGTAATCATGACTTCCCGAAAAGAGTTGATAGAGATAGGTACTGATATGGGTCTCAAAGGTACTTCACTCGCGGAGTTTGTGCGTGATGAGCAGGCGCGGGAACGCGATGAGAGACAACGAGAGCGCGAGGAAGCGCACGCAGAAGCAGCTCGGGCTCATGAACTATTGGTCCTCAAGGAGAATAGAGCGTTGGAAAAAGAACGCGAGGAGAGAGCGATACAAGAACATTTACGTAAGTGTGAGTTATTGGCTATACAGGAGAAGCAGTCGGTTCGTGTAGATGCGTCGAGTCAGTCATTATCGAGTACGCGCGGGCCAAAGCTTCCTTCGTTTGATGAGGGAAAAGATAACATGGATTCATACCTACAACGGTTTGAGAGGTTCGCTACAACTCAACGATGGGACAAGGCGAGTAGCTGGGCTTCGAATCTGAGCGTGCTGCTTAAAGGACGGGCTCTTGATGTGTTTTCGCGGTTACCTGTAGAGCAATCATTAGACTACGATGTTTTGAAGACGGCGCTCCTCAAGCGATTCGAAATGACCGAAGAGGGATTTCGGAATCGGTTTAGATCAGGCAGACCTGAGAAAGGAGAAACATTTTCGCAGTTCGCGGTCAGACTAGAAAGCTGTTTTGTGCGTTGGCTTGAGTTGGCAAAGACCAGTAAGACTTTTGACGACCTCAAGGATTTGATGGTACGCGACCAGTTTCTTCAGGCCTGTGGACAGGAACTTGTGTTGTTTTTGAAGGAACGTACCCCATCTTCCTTGTCAGATATGTCGAAGCTGGCCGACCAGTATGCTGAAGCGAGAGGTAATCCGTCTAATCTGATCCGGCCTAAGGGTAATGGTAATAGAGACTATCGTGGACAGGGGAAGAAAGGTGAGGATGGTAGTTCATCTTCGGCCGTGTCGAGTCAAAAGGAGAAATCTGGTGACAAGGGGACAGTAAGACATTGTTACGTGTGTAAGTCAACTGAGCATCTCGCCAATAAATGTCCTAAGAAAGGATCCGGAAATCGCGTCGCTCTTGTGGGAGATAGTTCAACGAAGAAACGTCAGTCGAGCATATCGGTCAAGGGGGATACCCAGGGAGAAGACATTTCGGTTTCTTGTGACGTCCTTCGCAAAGCATCCACAATGCCAGTGGTAGAGGGGTTGGTTGGAAATCAACTTGTCACGGTGTTGCGTGATACTGGATGTGGTGGTGTAGTGCTTAAACGAAGCCTTGCGAGATCTGATCAGATGACTGGGGAAACGCGAACGTGTACGCTGGCTGATGGGAGTACTCTTCAAGTACCCATTGCTAGTGTTGAGATAGATACACCCTATTACGAGGGAACGGTGATAGCGTGGTGTATGGAGACACCTGTTTTCGATCTCATCGTAGGGAACATTGAAGGTGCTAGACCCCCAGGTGAGCCTAATTCCTCGTGGAATCGTGATTCTGTAAACGCAGTGCAGACGAGGGCTCAGACGCGCCAGGAAGGAAAACCTTACAAACCACTTAAAGTGCCTAAAGCATTAGAAGATGTTATGCCAGAGGATATCAAGAATGCACAACAGGAAGATGATTCTTTAGGACCTATTAGGGAATTGGTCAGAAAGGGAGATGTTAAGGAAAGGCAGGACGGAGGAACATCGCAATTTCTTTTGCGCCGGGGTATTATATACAGGAAGTTCAGTAGTCCCGGTGTTGGGAATGGAAGGACGTATAGTCAGTTGGTTGTGCCCAAGAAGTACCGTGACATGGTTATGAAACTCGCACACGATTCGATTATGTCCGGGCACTTAGGAGCGAAGCGAACATTAGATAGATTGATGATGGAATTTTATTGGCCGGGTGTCAATGCGGATGTGACCCGATTCTGCAGGTCGTGTGACGTTTGCCAAAGAACTTTCCCAAAAGGGCGCGTTACTAAAGTGCCTTTAGGGAGGATGCCACTCATAGACACTCCGTTTCAACGCGTGGCGATTGATCTGGTCGGTCCGTTGCAGCCAGCAACTTTGAGGGGGAATCGCTTCATTCTCACTGTGGTCGATTACGCGACGCGTTACCCAGAGGCTGTCGCGTTACCTGGAATTGATACAGAACGGGTGGCTGAAGCACTCGTTGACATCTACAGTAGAGTCGGCATACCTCGAGAAGTGCTTACGGATCAAGGCAGCCAGTTCACATCTGACTTGATGAGCGAAGTAAGTCGGTTGCTATCTATCAGACGCCTTATTACTACACCCTATCACCCTATGTGCAATGGGTTAGTGGAACGTTTTAACGGTACCCTCAAGCAAATGCTGAAGCGAATGTGCGCGGAGAGACCGCGAGATTGGGACAAGTACATTAACTCTCTTCTTTTCGCGTATCGTGAGGTACCACAAGAAAGTTTAGGATTTTCACCATTCGAGTTACTGTATGGGAGAACTCTGAGGGGACCGATGATGATTCTTCGAGAGCTCTGGACCAAAGATGTTGCCGACGATGAGGTAAAAACAACGTATCAATATGTTGTGGATCTAAGAGAACGGCTGGAACAGACATGTAAGCTTGCGCAAGAGCAGCTTTCGGCAGCTAAAATCAAACAGGCCAAGTATTACAACAGGAAAGCCAAGATGCGAACCATAGAGCCTGGTCAGAAAGTTCTCGTCCTTCTTCCAACTAAACGCAACAAGCTTTTGATGCAGTGGAGGGGCCCTTTCGTTATTGAACAGAGGAAAGGATCAATGGATTATGCAGTCAATGTTGACGGAAAAGTAAAGACATTTCATGTCAACATGTTGCGCTTGTATGTGGATCGTCTAAACAGTGTGAAGCTTGTTGAGGAACGTGATCCTGGAGCTTTGTCGGTAGTATGTGCATCGGTAGTTCGCGATGATGACGATGACGATGGAGATGCTTTTCAGTCTAGCAAGATTGTTACTCTACCTACCTCTGCTGGTTCTGAGTCTGTTGTAGATGTTGACATTTCTGAGGAGTTGGAACCTGAGCAGCGACATCATGCTAACGACTTACTCAAGGAGTTCTCGGATGTGCTTACAGATGTACCAGGCAAAACAACGCTTGTGGAACATGATATCAACTTAACAACAAATGACCCAGTTAGAGTCAAAAGCCATACATTGCCATTCCATATGAAAGCTACGATAAGGAAGGAAGTGGACAAAATGTTAGAGATGGGTGTTATAGAACCTTCCGATTCGCCATTCGCTTCCCCGGTTGTGATTGTTAGAAAGAAAGACGGCACGAATCGATTCTGTATAGACTTTCGTCAGATCAACAGAGTTACGGTGTTTGATGCAGAACCGATGCCCAACGCTGATGACATATTTTCAAGATTGGCAGGTCATCAGTATTTCTCACGTCTCGATTTGAGTAAGGGTTACTGGCAAGTGCCAATGGCGGAGCGTTCCAAACGGAAGACGGCATTTACGACCCCAGTGGGTTTATTTCAGTTCACAGTGATGCCGTTCGGGCTGGTAAATGCGCCCGCAACCTTTTGTCGGCTTATGAGGAAACTCTTGCTTGGAATGTTGAACATTGAAAGTTTCATAGATGACATACTCATCTATACACGAACATGGAAACAGCATATTGACATTCTTCGCGAACTCTTCGTTAGGCTCAGGAATGCCAAGATCACGGCAAGACCCTCAAAGTGTGCCATCGGGTACAGAAGTCTTGAATGTCTGGGACATACGGTTGGAAATGAGAGATTGCTCCCAAATCCAGAAAAGGTTAAGGCCATTCTGGAAGCACCTCGCCCAGAGAATAAGACACAAGTTCGTGCATTCCTCGGATTAGCTGGATTTTATAGAAAATTTATCGCTAACTTCGCGGCTATTTCCGTTCCTTTGACTGATCTCACGAGAAAGGGACAGCCGAACAAGGTGATATGGGAAGCCCCGCACGAGGCTGCATTCGAAACGCTTAAGAAAAGGTTGGCTAGCAAGCCTATTTTGAAACTCGTGGACCTTGAAGCTGAATTTATACTGCGAACTGATGCATCAGACAAGGGACTCGGAGCAATTTTGTTGCAAGAGGAAGACGGTGATCCTCTACCTGTGGCGTTCGCTAGTAGAAAACTCAAAGCGTCGGAAAAGGCTTACGCGGTCATCGAAAAAGAGTGCTTGGCAGTGATTTGGGGTATCACCAAATTCGAACGATACTTGTACGGACGTCCATTCATCTTGGAGACCGACCATCAACCGCTGGTATATTTGAACAAGCTCAAAGGGACCAACGCGAGGTTGATGAGGTGGGCGTTGCTACTTCAACCATATCGTTTTACGATACGAGCAATTCCTGGGAAAGACAATGTAGGCGCTGATTGTCTGAGTAGACTTTAGAGAAATGTGACATGTGATGGATCAGTGGACAATTTTAGTGCTTTAAGCTGTGATATGTATATAGATGGAAATAAAATTCTTCAAATTTTATTTTCTAAATGGGGGCGTGTGTTACATATCAATATAATTATTACTTGTATATACGTTTGTATATTTGAATTTCGCGCGCTAAACTGTAACTTAACTTTTACCTGCGAGAACAAGATGTGCGCGCATGCTTGTAGGAGAACAGAGACAGCCATATACGTGTCAACACGTTTGATATCGGTAATACGGAAACTTGTTTAACACGCAAACTACAGCTTGCGGTGAGTACCAAAACCCATGAAATATGTTATGATGTTTATTTGTATATAATACCTGTTGTTATTAGGCTTATATAAAGCTGTGTGGATAGACAGTGATATTGTTACCTGTGTCGGTATGTAGACTATGTGCCGCGGTATGTGTGTACACGTACAGGTGCACGGTAGTGTTGTTTACTATTCCAACTTTGTATCGCTAGGTAGGGTGTTTATTATCTTATATGTACGTGGTAGTGGTAGGAATATAAATATATTATGCATAATAAGTATAGTGATGAACAGGTTGTTTATACAGCGCACGCTCGTGTATTACCTGTTGTTACAATGGTATCTATTATTAGCCATTCCGCGACGGACCATTAAGGTGTCTCGTACCATACATTTACCTGTAAATATATGGGGTCCGATTCGGGATATTTTGTCAGTGTATTATTGTATATAGATACATATTCAAGCTACTATATTGATTGTGATTTGTATACTTGTACGAGGTAATAAGACACTATATAGTGGGCTGTATATTATTTAAGGGTATATCTCTTATTGTAGTGTATATCCGGTCATGTGACGATAGCTGTCACACTGTCACACTGACGAGTGTGGTATTCCTTGGCCAGTGAGGTGCCTCTCCAGGATGGTCAGCGACCCTGTGCATTTGGCATGATCATGGAGGCAGGTCAGGTTGCTTTAAGGTTCCGGGGATATGGTGGCTCCTCAACCCCTACATAGGAACGTTGTACAGTACAGTTACTGTTGTGATCACATCGATGTGGATGACAGCCTACTCGATGATGAGACTGTTTATTGATATATTAGGTAGAACTCTGTCTACTTCTTCAGTAAATATATAGATGGCCTCTAAACAGTGAAGGAATACAGTCCTCCAATGGTTATATAAATGTATCTTGCCATATGTATTATTGTGTGTTATTTTAAAGTATGGAAGTGAGAGAGACTGGTATATTTTGTCATCCTGTTTTGTATATGATCATTGTTTGTATATAAAAGTGTATATAGTGTAAATCAACTTGTTTCTGTTGTACTTGTGGGAACTAGCAATTTGCTCATCCCGTTACAGTTTGTCTGATGTCCTATCCGTATACAGCCTTTGTCTTAGTCCTATCCGTATACAGTGTTTGTCCGATGTCCTATCCATATACAACCTTTGTCTGATGTCCTATCCGTATACAGTGTTGTCTGATGTCCTATTCGTATACAGTGTTTGTCTGATGTCCTATCCGTATACAGTGTTTGTCTGATGTCCTATCCGTATACAGTGTTAGTCTGATGTCCTATCCGTATACAGTGTTTGTCTGATGTTCATCCGTATACAGTGTTTGTCTGATGTCCTATCCGTATGCAGTGTCTGTCTGATGTCCTATCCGTATACAGTGTTTGTCTGATGTCCTATCCGTATACAGTGTTTGTCTGATGTCCTATCCGTATACAGTGTTTGTCTGATGTCCTATCCGTATATAGTGTCTGTCTGATGTCCTATCCGTATGCAGCCTTTGTCTGATGTCCTATCCGTATACAGTGTTTGTCTGATATCCTATCCGTATACACTGTCTGTCTGATGTCCTATCCGTATACACTGTCTGTCTGATGTCCTATCCGTATACAGCCTTTGTCTGATGTCCTATCCGTATACAGTGTCTGTCTGATGTCCTATCCGTATACAGCCTTTGTCTGATGTCCTATCCGTATATAATGACTGTCTGATGTCCTATCCGTATACAGTGTTTGTCTGATGTCCTATCCGTATACAGTGTTTATCTGATGTCCTATCCGTATACAGCCTTTGTCTGATGTCCTATCCGTATACAGTGTTTGTCTGATGTCCTATCCGTATACAGTGTTTGTCTGATGTCCTATCCGTATACAGTGTTTGTCTGATGTCCTATCCGTATACAGTGTTTGTCTGATGTCCTATCCGTATACAGTGTTTGTCTGATGTCCTATCTGTATACAGTGTTTGTCTGATGTCCTATCCGTATACAGTATTTGTCTGATGTCCTATCCGTATACAGCCTTTGTCTGATGTCCTATCTGTATACAGTGTCTGACTGATGTCCTATCCGTATACAGTGTTTGTCTGATGTCCTATCTGTATACAGTGTCTGTCTGATGTCCTATCCGTATACAGTGTTTGTCTGATGTCCTATCCGTATAGAGTGTTTGTTTGATGTCTATCCGTATACAGTGTTTGTCTGATGTCCTATCCGTATACAGTGTTGTCTGATGTCCTATTCGTATACAGTGTTTGTCTGATGTCCTATCCGTATACAGTGTTTGTCTGATGTCCTATCCGTATACAGTGTTAGTCTGATGTCCTATCCGTATACAGTGTTTGTCTGATGTCCTATCCGTATACAGTGTTTGTCTGATGTCCTATCCGTATGCAGTGTCTGTCTGATGTCCTATCCGTATACAGTGTTTGTCTGATGTCCTATTCGTATACAGTGTTTGTCTGATGTCCTATCCGTATACACTGTCTGTCTGATGTCCTATCCGTATACAGCCTTTGTCTGATGTCCTATCCGTATACAGTGTCTGTCTGATGTCCTATCCGTATACAGCCTTTGTCTGATGTCCTATCCGTATATAATGACTGTCTGATGTCCTATCCGTATACAGTGTTTGTCTGATGTCCTATCCGTATACAGTGTTTATCTGATGTCCTATCCGTATACAGCCTTTGTCTGATGTCCTATCCGTATACAGTGTTTGTCTGATGTCCTATCCGTATACAGTGTTTGTCTGATGTCCTATCCGTATACAGTGTTTGTCTGATGTCCTATCCGTATACAGTGTTTGTCTGATGTCCTATCCGTATACAGTGTTTGTCTGATGTCCTATCTGTATACAGTGTTTGTCTGATGTCCTATCCGTATACAGTATTTGTCTGATGTCCTATCCGTATACAGCCTTTGTCTGATGTCCTATCTGTATACAGTGTCTGACTGATGTCCTATCCGTATACAGTGTTTGTCTGATGTCCTATCTGTATACAGTGTCTGTCTGATGTCCTATCCGTATACAGTGTTTGTCTGATGTCCTATCCGTATAGAGTGTTTGTTTGATGTCTATCCGTATACAGTGTTTGTCTGATGTCCTATCCGTATACAGTGTTGTCTGATGTCCTATTCGTATACAGTGTTTGTCTGATGTCCTATCCGTATACAGTGTTTGTCTGATGTCCTATCCGTATACAGTGTTAGTCTGATGTCCTATCCGTATACAGTGTTTGTCTGATGTCCTATCCGTATACAGTGTTTGTCTGATGTCCTATCCGTATGCAGTGTCTGTCTGATGTCCTATCCGTATACAGTGTTTGTCTGATGTCCTATTCGTATACAGTGTTTGTCTGATGTCCTATCCGTATACAGTGTTTGTCTGATGTCCTATCCGTATATAGTGTCTGTCTGATGTCCTATCCGTATGCAGCCTTTGTCTGATGTCCTATCCGTATACAGTGTTTGTCTGATATCCTATCCGTATACACTGTCTGTCTGATGTCCTATCCGTATACACTGTCTGTCTGATGTCCTATCCGTATACAGCCTTTGTCTGATGTCCTATCCGTATACAGTGCCTGTCTGATGTCCTATCCGTATACAGCCTTTGTCTGATGTCCTATCCGTATATAGTGACTGTCTGATGTCCTATCCGTATACAGTGTTTGTCTGATGTCCTATCCGTATACAGTGTTTATCTGATGTCCTATCCGTATACAGCCTTTGTCTGATGTCCTATCCGTATACAGTGTTTGTCTGATGTCCTATCCGTATACAGTGTTTGTCTGATGTCCTATCCGTATACAGTGTTAGTCTGATGTCCTATCCGTATACAGTGTTTGTCTGATGTCCTATCCGTATACAGTGTTTGTCTGATGTCCTATCTGTATACAGTGTTTGTCTGATGTCCTATCCGTATACAGTATTTGTCTGATGTCCTATCCGTATACAGCCTTTGTCTGATGTCCTATCTGTATACAGTGTCTGACTGATGTCCTATCCGTATACAGTGTTTGTCTGATGTCCTATCTGTATACAGTGTCTGTCTGATGTCCTATCCGTATACAGTGTTTGTCTGATGTCCTATCCGTATAGAGTGTTTGTCTGATGTCTATCCGTATACAGTGTTTGTCTGATGTCCTATCCGTATACAGTGTTTGTCTGATGTCCTATCCGTATACAGTGTTTGTCTGATGTCCTATCCGTATACAGCCTTTGTCTGATGTCCTATCCGTATACAGTGTTTGTCTGATGTCCTATCCGTATACAGCCTTTGTCTGATGTCCTATCCTATACAGTGTTTATCTGGTGTCCTATCAGTATATAGTGTTTGTCTGATGTCCTATCCGTATACAGTGTTTGTCTGATGTCCTATCCGTATACAGCCTTTGTCTGATGTCCTATCCTATACAGTGTTTATCTGGTGTCCTATCCGTATACAGTGTTTGTCTGATGTCCTATCCGTATACAGCCTTTGTCTGATGTCCTATCCTATACAGTGTTTATCTGGTGTCCTATCAGTATATAGTGTTTGTCTGATGTCCTATCCTATACAGTGTTTATCTGGTGTCCTATCAGTATACAGTGTTTGTCTGATGTCCTATCCGTATACAGTGTTTGTCTGATGTCCTATCCGTATACAGTTTTTGTCTGATGTCCTATCCGTTTACAGTGTTTGTCTGATGTCCTATCCGTATACAGTGTTTGTCTGATGTCCTATCCGTATACAGTGTTTGTCTGATGTCCTATCCGTATACAGTGTTTGTCTGATGTCCTATCCGTATACAGTGTTTGTCTGATGCCCTATCCGTATACAGCCTTTGTCTGATGCCTTGTCGTATTTGATTCTTTATTCTAGAACATTTGTTACATAATACAACCAACTTGATATTTAACATATGACATTTTTCTGAATACATTGTTGTTTTATTAGACTAATGACCAAAGTGTATCGTATACGCACCGACATTTGAAGTGTCCGAGATGGTAATACACTCAAGATTTAAGATGTTTCGTCTTAATCAAAATCCTTTTGACATTGTCCGAAAAAAGTGTGACGAGTTTGCAAACAATAAATAGAATCAAAGAAGTGTACAGGATGGTTCTCTACATTGTAGTCGAATCTGCGACGCTTTGTTTAACACTTTGTCATATTTGGTCTGTTTTTGAACTCAAAAGGATCATGATAGAGACGAAATATCCCAAATGTTGGTCTAGTCTATTACCATCTCGGACACTACATATATGGCCGAGTGGTTAAAGTGTTCCGACAAGTTATCACTAGCCCTCCACCGCTGGGTCGCGAGTTGGAAACCCACGGGGTGCTGTTGCCTGGTACTGACCGTAAGTCGGTGGTTTCTCCGAGTACTCCGGCTTTCCTTCACCTCCGAATCCTGGCACGTCATTAAATGACCCTGGCTGTTATCAGGATGTTAAACAAAATAAACCAAATCAAAGTCAAAACACAAGTGTACGTTATGTTTAATAAAGTAAAACTGGCACAATCAAAATACAATAGTGAGAAAATCGCCAAAACAGTTCTAATTAAAGTACTCGCATTGACAGTTTACTTAGGTACATCGGGCTACACTGCTGCATCTTGCGCGGTCGCAGAAAAGTATAGCTTTCAAAATACACCGTCCATTTGTAGAATTATCTGTCGGCTGCGTTGTAGCATTGTTAATGAGAAGAATTAAATGAGTTCTAGCACGTGTGTTATTATAACATTTTAACCAGTTTGTTTTTCACATCAACAGTGGTGTTAATTACTGATAGTAATTACAAAGCTTGTTAGTATTATCCTTCTACAAACTAGGTATGTCGAAACTTAGGTTGTAATTTTGAACAAAATACGTCATCGTCCTTAACCACGGTATTATACGAAATTAATGGTTATTACAACGGACTAAATCAGCCTCAATGGAGTTTTAATCATACGGGTTATCGAATGCACCCAAGTACGATAATTGAATCAGCTGAGGAATTCGCCGCTTGTAATCGAACGTGCCTGTTTTGCTTAATTGTTGAAGGCAATTAAATGTGATTGGATTAGAGGTACCCAAGTTCAGCGTTCATTAACACGTACAGAAGTTACGTGTTGCTACATGTTAAAGTGACTTGGAAGTTGATAACGCCTACAAGCCTACTGGACGCCTCTGACACAGAAAAAATATGTCTCAAGGCAAAGGTCAATGGCATAATTAGTGGTGATAGAGTTATCTGGCGTAGTGGTGACTGAGTTATCTGACGTAGTGGTGACAAAGTTATCTGACGTAGTGGTGACAGAGTTATATGACGTAGCGGTGACAGAGTTATCTGACGTAGTGGTGATATAGTTATCTGACGTAGTGGTGACAGAGTTATCTGACGTAGTGGTGACAGAGTTATGTGACGTAGTGGTTACAGAGTTATCTGACGTAGTGGTTACAGAGGTATCTGACGTAGTGGTGATAGAGTTATCTGACGTAGTGGTGATAGAGTTAACTGACGTAGTGGTGATATAGTTATCTGACGTAGTGGTGATATAGTTATCTGACGTAGTGGTTACAGAGGTATCTGACGTAGTGGTTACAGAGTTATCTGGCGTAGTGGTGACAGAGTTATCTGACGTAGTGGTGACAGAGTTATCTGACGTAGTGGTGACAGAGTTATCTGGCGTTGTGGTGATGGAGTTATCTGACGTTGTGGTGACAGAGTTATCTGACGTAGTGGTGACAGAGTTATCTGACGTAGTGGTGACAGAGTTATCTGACGTAGTGGTGATAGAGTTATCTGACGTAGTGGTGACTGAGGTATCTGACGTAGTGGTGATAGAGTTATCTGACGTAGTGGTGACAGAAGTATCTGACGTAGTGGTGACAGAGTTATCTGACGTAGTGGTTACAGAGGTATCTGACGTAGTGGTGACAGAAGTATCTGACGTAGTGGTGACTGAGGTATCTGACGTAGTGGTGATAGAGTTATCTGACGTAGTGGTGACGGTGTTATCTGACGTAGTGGTGATATAGTTATCTGACGTAGTGGTTACAGAGGTATCTGACGTAGTGGTGATATAGTTATCTGACGTAGTGGTTACAGAGGTATCTGACGTAGTGGTGATAGAGTTATCTGACGTAGTGGTGACTGAGGTATCTGACGTAGTGGTGACACAGTTATCTGACGTAGTGGTGACGGTGTTATCTGACGTAGTGGTGATATAGTTATCTGACGTAGTGGTGATATAGTTATCTGACGTAGTGGTGACAGAGTTATCTGACGTAGTGGTGATAGAGTTATCTGACGAGTGGTGACAGAGTTATCTGACGTAGTGGTGACAGAGTTATCTGACGTAGTGGTGATAGAGTTATCTGACGTAGTGGTGACACAGTTATCTGACGTAGTGGTGATAGAGTTAACTGACGTAGTGGTGATAGAGTTATCTGACGTAGTGGTGACACAGTTATCTGACGTAGTGGTGATAGAGTTATCTGACGTAGTGGTGACACAGTTATCTGACGTAGTGGTGATAGAGTTAACTGACGTAGTGGTGATAGAGTTATCTGACGTAGTGGTGATAGAGTTATCTGACGTAGTGGTGATAGAGTTATCGGACGTAATGGTGACAGAGTTATCTGACGTAGTGGTGACAGAGTTATCTGACGTAGTGGTGATAGAGTTATCTGACGTAGTGGTCACAGAGTTATCTGACGTAGTGGTGACAGAGTTATCTGACGTAGTGGTGATAGAGTTATCTGACGTAGTGGTGACAGAGTTATCTGACGTAGTGGTGACAGAGTTATCTGACGTAGTGGTTACAGAGTTATCTGACGTAGTGGTGACATAGTTATCTGACGTAGTGGTGACAGAGTTATCTGGCGTTGTGGTGATGGAGTTATCTGACGTTGTGGTGACAGAGTTATCTGACGTAGTGGTGACAGAGTTATCTGACGTAGTGGTGACAGAGTTATCTGACGTAGTGGTGATAGAGTTATCTGACGTAGTGGTGATAGAGTTATCTGACGTAGTGGTGACTGAGGTATCTGACGTAGTGGTTACAGAGTTATATGACGTAGTGGTGACACAGTTATCTGACGTAGTGGTGATAGAGTTATCTGACGAGTGGTGACAGAGTTATCTGACGTAGTGGTGACACAGTTATCTGACGTAGTGGTGATAGAGTTATCTGACGTAGTGGTGATAGAGTTATCTGACGTAGTGGTGACACAGTTATCTGACGTAGTGGTGATAGAGTTAACTGACGTAGTGGTGATAGAGTTATCTGACGTAGTGGTGACACAGTTATCTGACGTAGTGGTGATAGAGTTATCTGACGTAGTGGTGACACAGTTATCTGACGTAGTGGTGATAGAGTTATCTGACGTAGTGGTGATATAGTTATCTGACGTAGTGGTGATAGAGTTATCGGACGTAATGGTGACAGAGTTATCTGACGTAGTGGTGACAGAGTTATCTGACGTAGTGGTGATAGAGTTATCACCGTAGTGGTGACAGAGTTATCGGACGTAGTGGTGACAGAGTTATCTGACGTAGTGGTGACAGAGTTATCTGACGTAGTGGTGATAGAGTTATCTGACGTAGTGGTGACAGAGTTATCTGACGTAGTGGTTACAGAGTTATCTGACGTAGTGCTGACAGAGTTATCTGACGTAGTGGTGACAGAGTTATCTGACGTAGTGGTTACAGAGTTGTCTGACGTAGTGGTGACATAGATATCTGACGTAGTGGTGACATAGTTATCTGACGAAATGATGACACTTATCTAACGTTTTGATTCCAGACTTATAGGACGTTTTGGTTTCAGACTTATAGGAGATTTTGGTTTCAGACTTATTGGAGGTTTTGGTTTCAGACCTACTAGACAAAGTGGTGACAGAATGTTTCGGAATATTTTAATACATCATGTCGTCAGTACATTTAGTGTAGTACATGTATATTTACACACAGTTTTCTGTTTTTTAATTACAAACAGTTCTAGCACTCCATGGCAATTTACATCAGGTGCTTCCCGCAATTTGTGCAAAACTCATTTTGGCAACATTTGAAACGCAGAATGCACAACCTTGACCGAGCGCAGAAAACAGTCTGTCATTTTTTCTATAATTAGACAATTATGATTATTTAAACAGACATCATGAACCCCGTATCTCACCATAATATACGACTAGGGCAAAACAAGTAATCAACGGTGTATATGTTGTCCACCTGCTCCAGGTTTGTGAGGAGAATTCCTGGAGTACCAGTGATAGGGCATAGTCATTAAAGACTTTTATTACTGAAGTTAAGTACAACAAGGGAGAACGACTGTTACTACTGAAGTTAAGTATCACAGGGGAGAACGACTGTTACTACTGAAGTTAAGTATCACAGGGGAGAACGACTGTTACTACTGAAGTTAACAACCACAGGGGAGAACGACTGTTACTACTGAAGTTAACGACCACAGGGGAGAACGACTGTTACTACTGAAGTTAACGACCACAGGGGAGAACGACTGTTACTACTGAAGTTAAGTACCACAGGGGAGAACGACTGTTACTACTGAAGTTAACGACCACAGGGGAGAACGACTGTTACTACTGAAGTTAAGTATCACAGGGGAGAACGACTGTTACTACTGAAGTTAACGACCACAGGGGAGAACGACTGTTACTACTGAAGTTAACGACCACAGGGGAGAACGACTGTTACTACTGAAGTTAAGTACCACAGGGGAGAACGACTGTTACTACTGAAGTTAAGTGACACAGGGGAGAACGACTGTTACTACTGAAGTTAACGACCACAGGGGAGAACGACTGTTACTACTGAAGTTAACGTATCACAGGGGAGAACGACTGTTACTACTGAAGTTAAGTACGCACAGGGGAGAACGACTGTTACTACTGAAGTTAAGTATCACAGGGGAGAACGACTGTTACTACTGAAGTTAAGTATCACAGGGGAGAACGACTGTTACTACTGAAGTTAACGACCACAGGGGAGAACGACTGTTACTACTGAAGTTAACGACCACAGGGGAGAACGACTGTTACTACTGAAGTTAAGTACCACAGGGGAGAACGACTGTTACTACTGAAGTTAAGTACCACAGGGGAGAACGACTGTTACTACTGAAGTTAAGTACCACAGGGGAGAACGACTGTTACTACTGAAGTTAACGACCACAGGGGAGAACGACTGTTACTACTGAAGTTAAGTACCACAGGGGAGAACGACTGTTACTACTGAAGTTAAGTATCACAGGGGAGAACGACTGTTACTACTGAAGTTAACGACCACAGGGGAGAACGACTGTTACTACTGAAGTTAAGTACCACAGGGGAGAACGACTGTTACTACTGAAGTTAACGTACCACAGGGGAGAACGACTGTTACTACTGAAGTTAACGTACCACAGGGGAGAACGACTGTTACTACTGAAGTTAAGTATCACAGGGGAGAACGACTGTTACTACTGAAGTTAAGTACCACAGGGGAGAACGACTGTTACTACTGAAGTTAACTACCACAGGGGAGAACGACTGTTACTACTGAAGTTAACGACCACAGGGGAGAACGACTGTTACTACTGAAGTTAAGTACCACAGGGGAGAACGACTGTTACTACTGAAGTTAAGTATCACAGGGGAGAACGACTGTTACTACTGAAGTTAAGTATCACAGGGGAGAACGACTGTTACTACTGAAGTTAAGTATCACAGGGGAGAACGACTGTTACTACTGAAGTTAACGACCACAGGGGAGAACGACTGTTACTACTGAAGTTAACGACCACAGGGGAGAACGACTGTTACTACTGAAGTTAAGTACCACAGGGGAGAACGACTGTTACTACTGAAGTTAACTACCACAGGGGAGAACGACTGTTACTACTGAAGTTAAGTATCACAGGGGAGAACGACTGTTACTACTGAAGTTAAGTATCACAGGGGAGAACGACTGTTACTACTGAAGTTAAGTATCACAGGGGAGAACGACTGTTACTACTGAAGTTAAGTACCACAGGGGAGAACGACTGTTACTACTGAAGTTAACGACCACAGGGGAGAACGACTGTTACTACTGAAGTTAAGTACCACAGGGGAGAACGACTGTTACTACTGAAGTTAAGTATCACAGGGGAGAACGACTGTTACTACTGAAGTTAACGACCACAGGGGAGAACGACTGTTACTACTGAAGTTAACGACCACAGGGGAGAACGACTGTTACTACTGAAGTTAACGACCACAGGGGAGAACGACTGTTACTACTGAAGTTAAGTATCACAGGGGAGAACGACTGTTACTACTGAAGTTAAGTATCACAGGGGAGAACGACTGTTACTACTGAAGTTAAGTATCACAGGGGAGAACGACTGTTACTACTGAAGTTAAGTATCACAGGGGAGAACGACTGTTACTACTGAAGTTAACGACCACAGGGGAGAACGACTGTTACTACTGAAGTTAAGTATCACAGGGGAGAACGACTGTTACTACTGAAGTTAAGTATCACAGGGGAGAACGACTGTTACTACTGAAGTTAAGTACACAGGGGAGAACGACTGTTACTACTGAAGTTAAGTATCCACAGGGGAGAACGACTGTTACTACTGAAGTTAAGTATCCACAGGGGAGAACGACTGTTACTACTGAAGTTAACGACCACAGGGGAGAACGACTGTTACTACTGAAGTTAAGTATCACAGGGGAGAACGACTGTTACTACTGAAGTTAAGTATCACAGGGGAGAACGACTGTTACTACTGAAGTTAACGACCACAGGGGAGAACGACTGTTACTACTGAAGTTAAGTACCACAGGGGAGAACGACTGTTACTACTGAAGTTAAGTATCACAGGGGAGAACGACTGTTACTACTGAAGTTAAGTACCACAGGGGAGAACGACTGTTACTACTGAAGTTAAGTACCACAGGGGAGAACGACTGTTACTACTGAAGTTAAGTACCACAGGGGAGAACGACTGTTACTACTGAAGTTAACGACCACAGGGGAGAACGACTGTTACTACTGAAGTTAACGACCACAGGGGAGAACGACTGTTACTACTGAAGTTAAGTATCACAGGGGAGAACGACTGTTACTACTGAAGTTAAGTATCACAGGGGAGAACGACTGTTACTACTGAAGTTAAGTATCACAGGGGAGAACGACTGTTACTACTGAAGTTAACGACCACAGGGGAGAACGACTGTTACTACTGAAGTTAAGTATCACAGGGGAGAACGACTGTTACTACTGAAGTTGACGACCACAGGGGAGAACGACTGTTACTACTGAAGTTAAGTATCACAGGGAAGAACGACTGTTACTACTGAAGTTAAGTATCACAGGGGAGAACGACTGTTACTACTGAAGTTAAGTACCACAGGGGAGAACGACTGTTACTACTGAAGTTAACGATCACAGGGGAGAACGACTGTTACTACTGAAGTTAAGTATCACAGGGGAGAACGACTGTTACTACTGAAGTTAAGTATCACAGGGGAGAACGACTGTTACTACTGAAGTTAAGTATCACAGGGGAGAACGACTGTTACTACTGAAGTTAAGTACCACAGGGGAGAACGACTGTTACTACTGAAGTTAACGACCACAGGGGAGAACGACTGTTACTACTGAAGTTAAGTATCACAGGGGAGAACGACTGTTACTACTGAAGTTAAGTATCACAGGGGAGAACGACTGTTACTACTGAAGTTAACGACCACAGGGGAGAACGACTGTTACTACTGAAGTTAAATACCACAGGGGAGAACGACTGTTACTACTGAAGTTAAGTATCACAGGGGAGAACGACTGTTACTACTGAAGTTAAGTATCACAGGGGAGAACGACTGTTACTACTGAAGTTAAGTACCACAGGGGAGAACGACTGTTACTACTGAAGTTAAGTACCACAGGGGAGAACGACTGTTACTACTGAAGTTAAGTATCACAGGGGAGAACGACTGTTACTACTGAAGTTAAGTATCACAGGGGAGAACGACTGTTACTACTGAAGTTAAGTACCACAGGGGAGAACGACTGTTACTACTGAAGTTAACGACCACAGGGGAGAACGACTGTTACTACTGAAGTTAAGTATCACAGGGGAGAACGACTGTTACTACTGAAGTTAACGTACCACAGGGGAGAACGACTGTTACTACTGAAGTTAAGTACCACAGGGGAGAACGACTGTTACTACTGAAGTTAACGACCACAGGGGAGAACGACTGTTACTACTGAAGTTAAGTATCACAGGGGAGAACGACTGTTACTACTGAAGTTAACGACCACAGGGGAGAACGACTGTTACTACTGAAGTTAACGACCACAGGGGAGAACGACTGTTACTACTGAAGTTAAGTATCACAGGGGAGAACGACTGTTACTACTGAAGTTAAGTATCACAGGGGAGAACGACTGTTACTACTGAAGTTAACGACCACAGGGGAGAACGACTGTTACTACTGAAGTTAACGACCACAGGGGAGAACGACTGTTACTACTGAAGTTAACGACCACAGGGGAGAACGACTGTTACTACTGAAGTTAAGTACCACAGGGGAGAACGACTGTTACTACTGAAGTTAACGACCACAGGGGAGAACGACTGTTACTACTGAAGTTAAGTATCACAGGGGAGAACGACTGTTACTACTGAAGTTAAGTACCACAGGGGAGAACGACTGTTACTACTGAAGTTAAGTATCACAGGGGAGAACGACTGTTACTACTGAAGTTAACGATCACAGGGGAGAACGACTGTTACTACTGAAGTTAAGTACCACAGGGGAGAACGACTGTTACTACTGAAGTTAACGACCACAGGGGAGAACGACTGTTACTACTGAAGTTAAGTATCACAGGGGAGAACGACTGTTACTACTGAAGTTAAGTATCACAGGGGAGAACGACTGTTACTACTGAAGTTAAGTACCACAGGGGAGAACGACTGTTACTACTGAAGTTAACGACCACAGGGGAGAACGACTGTTACTACTGAAGTTAAGTATCACAGGGGAGAACGACTGTTACTACTGAAGTTAAGTATCACAGGGGAGAACGACTGTTACTACTGAAGTTAAGTATCACAGGGGAGAACGACTGTTACTACTGAAGTTAAGTACCACAGGGGAGAACGACTGTTACTACTGAAGTTAACGACCACAGGGGAGAACGACTGTTACTACTGAAGTTAAGTATCACAGGGGAGAACGACTGTTACTACTGAAGTTAAGTATCACAGGGGAGAACGACTGTTACTACTGAAGTTAACGTACCACAGGGGAGAACGACTGTTACTACTGAAGTTAAGTACCACAGGGGAGAACGACTGTTACTACTGAAGTTAACGACCACAGGGGAGAACGACTGTTACTACTGAAGTTAACGACCACAGGGGAGAACGACTGTTACTACTGAAGTTAAGTACCACAGGGGAGAACGACTGTTACTACTGAAGTTAAGTATCACAGGGGAGAACGACTGTTACTACTGAAGTTAAGTACTACAGGGGAGAACGACTGTTACTACTGAAGTTAAGTACCACAGGGGAGAACGACTGTTACTACTGAAGTTAAGTACCACAGGGGAGAACGACTGTTACTACTGAAGTTAAGTATCACAGGGGAGAACGACTGTTACTACTGAAGTTAACGTACCACAGGGGAGAACGACTGTTACTACTGAAGTTAAGTACCACAGGGGAGAACGACTGTTACTACTGAAGTTAAGTACCACAGGGGAGAACGACTGTTACTACTGAAGTTAAGTACCACAGGGGAGAACGACTGTTACTACTGAAGTTAAGTACCACAGGGGAGAACGACTGTTACTACTGAAGTTAAGTACCACAGGGGAGAACGACTGTTACTACTGAAGTTAAAGTATCACAGGGGAGAACGACTGTTACTACTGAAGTTAAGTACCACAGGGGAGAACGACTGTTACTACTGAAGTTAAGTATCACAGGGGAGAACGACTGTTACTACTGAAGTTAACGACCACAGGGGAGAACGACTGTTACTACTGAAGTTAAGTACCACAGGGGAGAACGACTGTTACTACTGAAGTTAAGTACCACAGGGGAGAACGACTGTTACTACTGAAGTTAAGTACCACAGGGGAGAACGACTGTTTACTACTGAAGTTAACGACCACAGGGGAGAACGACTGTTACTACTGAAGTTAAATATCACAGGGGAGAACGACTGTTACTACTGAAGTTAACGTACCACAGGGGAGAACGACTGTTACTACTGAAGTTAAGTATCACAGTGGGAGAACGACTGTTACTACTGAAGTTAAGTATCACAGGGGAGAACGACTGTTACTACTGAAGTTAACGACCACAGGGGAGAACGACTGTTACTACTGAAGTTAACGACCACAGGGGAGAACGACTGTTACTACTGAAGTAAAGTATCACAGGGGAGAACGACTGTTACTACTGAAGTTAAGTATCACAGGGGAGAACGACTGTTACTACTGAAGTTAACGACCACAGGGGAGAACGACTGTTACTACTGAAGTTAACGACCACAGGGGAGAACGACTGTTACTACTGAAGTTAAGTACCACAGGGGAGAACGACTGTTACTACTGAAGGTAACGTACCACAGGGGAGAACGATTGTTACTACTGAAGTTAAGTATCCACAGGGGAGAACGACTGTTACTACTGAAGTTAAGTATCACAGGGGAGAACGACTGTTACTACTGAAGTTAAGTATCACAGGGGAGAACGACTGTTACTACTGAAGTTAAGTATCACAGGGGAGAACGACTGTTACTACTGAAGTTAAGTACCACAGGGGAGAACGACTGTTACTACTGAAGTTAAGTACCACAGGGGAGAACGACTGTTACTACTGAAGTTAAGTATCACAGGGGAGAACGACTGTTACTACTGAAGTTAAGTATCACAGGGGAGAACGACTGTTACTACTGAAGTTAAGTACCACAGGGGAGAACTGTTACTATTGAAGGTAACGACCACAGGGGAGAACGACTGTTACTACTGAAGTTAAGTATCACAGGGGAGAACGACTGTTACTACTGAAGTTAACGACCACAGGGGAGAACGACTGTTACTACTGAAGTTAAGTACCACAGGGGAGAACGACTGTTACTACTGAAGTTAACGACCACAGGGGAGAACGACTGTTACTACTGAAGTTAAGTATCACAGGGGAGAACGACTGTTACTACTGAAGTTAACGACCACAGGGGAGAACGACTGTTACTACTGAAGTTAAGTATCACAGGGGAGAACGACTGTTACTACTGAAGTTAACGTATCCACAGGGGAGAACGACTGTTACTACTGAAGTTAAGTACCACAGGGGAGAACGACTGTTACTACTGAAGTTAACGACCACAGGGGAGAACGACTGTTACTACTGAAGTTAAGTATCACAGGGGAGAACGACTGTTACTACTGAAGTTAAGTATCACAGGGGAGAACGACTGTTACTACTGAAGTTAAGTACCACAGGGGAGAACGACTGTTACTACTGAAGTTAACGTACCACAGGGGAGAACGACTGTTACTACTGAAGTTAAGTATCACAGGGGAGAACGACTGTTACTACTGAAGTTAAGTATCACAGGGGAGAACGACTGTTACTACTGAAGTTAAGTACCACAGGGGAGAACGACTGTTACTACTGAAGTTAAGTACCACAGGGGAGAACGACTGTTACTACTGAAGTTAAGTATCACAGGGGAGAACGACTGTTACTACTGAAGTTAAGTACCACAGGGGAGAACGACTGTTACTACTGAAGTTAAGTATCACAGGGGAGAACGACTGTTACTACTGAAGTTAACGACCACAGGGGAGAACGACTGTTACTACTGAAGTTAAGTATCACAGGGGAGAACGACTGTTACTACTGAAGTTAACGTACCACAGGGGAGAACGACTGTTACTACTGAAGTTAAGTACCACAGGGGAGAACGACTGTTACTACTGAAGTTAAGTATCACAGGGGAGAACGACTGTTACTACTGAAGTTAAGTATCACAGGGGAGAACGACTGTTACTACTGAAGTTAAGTATCACAGGGGAGAACGACTGTTACTACTGAAGTTAACGACCACAGGGGAGAACGACTGTTACTACTGAAGTTAAGTATCACAGGGGAGAACGACTGTTACTACTGAAGTTAAGTACCACAGGGGAGAACGACTGTTACTACTGAAGTTAACGACCACAGGGGAGAACGACTGTTACTACTGAAGTTAAGTACCACAGGGGAGAACGACTGTTACTACTGAAGTTAACGACCACAGGGGAGAACGACTGTTACTACTGAAGTTAAGTACCACAGGGGAGAACGACTGTTACTACTGAAGTTAACGACCACAGGGGAGAACGACTGTTACTACTGAAGTTAAGTACCACAGGGGAGAACGACTGTTACTACTGAAGTTAAGTATCACAGGGGAGAACGACTGTTACTACTGAAGTTAAGTATCACAGGGGAGAACGACTGTTACTACTGAAGTTAAGTACCACAGGGGAGAACGACTGTTACTACTGAAGTTAACGACCACAGGGGAGAACGACTGTTACTACTGAAGTTAACGACCACAGGGGAGAACGACTGTTACTACTGAAGTTAACGACCACAGGGGAGAACGACTGTTACTACTGAAGTTAAGTATCACAGGGGAGATCTGTTACTATTGAAGGTAACGACCACAGGGGAGAACGACTGTTACTACTGAAGTTAAGTACCACAGGGGAGAACGACTATTACTACTGAAGTTAACGACCACAGGGGAGAACGACTGTTACTACTGAAGTTAAATATCACAGGGGAGAACGACTGTTACTACTGAAGTTAACGACCACAGGGGAGAACGACTGTTACTACTGAAGTTAAGTATCACAGTGGGGAACGACTGTTACTACTGAAGTTAAGTATCACAGGGGAGAACGACTGTTACTACTGAAGTTAACGACCACAGGGGAGAACGACTGTTACTACTGAAGTTAACGACCACAGGGGAGAACGACTGTTACTACTGAAGTTAAAGTATCACAGGGGAGAACGACTGTTACTACTGAAGGTAAGTATCACAGGGGAGAACGACTGTTACTACTGAAGTTAACGACCACAGGGGAGAACGACTGTTACTACTGAAGTTAACGACCACAGGGGAGAACGACTGTTACTACTGAAGTTAAGTACCACAGGGGAGAACGACTGTTACTACTGAAGTTAACGTACCACAGGGGAGAACGACTGTTACTACTGAAGTTAAGTATCACAGGGGAGAACGACTGTTACTACTGAAGTTAAGTATCACAGGGGAGAACGACTGTTACTACTGAAGTTAAGTATCCACAGGGGAGAACGACTGTTACTACTGAAGTTAAGTATCACAGGGGAGAACGACTGTTACTACTGAAGTTAAGTACCACAGGGGAGAACGACTGTTACTACTGAAGTTAACGACCACAGGGGAGAACGACTGTTACTACTGAAGTTAAGTATCACAGGGGAGAACGACTGTTACTACTGAAGTTAAGTATCACAGGGGAGAACGACTGTTACTACTGAAGTTAAGTACCACAGGGGAGAACGACTGTTACTACTGAAGTTAACGACCACAGGGGAGAACGACTGTTACTACTGAAGTTAAGTATCACAGGGGAGAACGACTGTTACTACTGAAGTTAACGACCACAGGGGAGAACGACTGTTACTACTGAAGTTAAGTACCACAGGGGAGAACGACTGTTACTACTGAAGTTAACGACTCACAGGGGAGAACGACTGTTACTACTTAAGTTAAGTATCACAGGGGAGAACGACTGTTACTACTGAAGTTAACGACCACAGGGGAGAACGACTGTTACTACTGAAGTTAAGTACCACAGGGGAGAACGACTGTTACTACTGAAGTTAAGTATCACAGGGGAGAACGACTGTTACTACTGAAGTTAAGTACCACAGGGGAGAACGACTGTTACTACTGAAGTTAACGACCACAGGGGAGAACGACTGTTACTACTGAAGTTAAGTATCACAGGGGAGAACGACTGTTACTACTGAAGTTAAGTATCACAGGGGAGAACGACTGTTACTACTGAAGTTAAATACCACAGGGGAGAACGACTGTTACTACTGAAGTTAACGACCACAGGGGAGAACGACTGTTACTACTGAAGTTAAGTATCACAGGGGAGAACGACTGTTACTACTGAAGTTAAGTATCACAGGGGAGAACGACTGTTACTACTGAAGTTAAGTACCACAGGGGAGAACGACTGTTACTACTGAAGTTAACGTACCACAGGGGAGAACGACTGTTACTACTGAAGTTAAGTATCACAGGGGAGAACGACTGTTACTACTGAAGTTAAGTACCACAGGGGAGAACGACTGTTACTACTGAAGTTAAGTATCACTGGGGAGAACGACTGTTACTACTGAAGTTAAGTACCACAGGGGAGAACGACTGTTACTACTGAAGATAAGTATCACAGGGGAGAACGACTGTTACTACTGAAGTTAACGACCACAGGGGAGAACGACTGTTACTACTGAAGTTAACGACCACAGGGGAGAACGACTGTTACTACTGAAGTTAAGTATCACAGGGAAGAACGACTGTTACTACTGAAGTTAAGTACCACAGGGGAGAACGACTGTTACTACTGAAGTTAAGTATCACAGGGGAGAACGACTGTTACTACTGAAGTTAACGACCACAGGGGAGAACGACTGTTACTACTGAAGTTATGTACCAGAGGGGAGAACGACTGTTACTACTGAAGTTAAGTACCACAGGGGAGAACGACTGTTACTACTGAAGTTAACGACCACAGGGGAGAACGACTGTTACTACTGAAGTTAAGTACCACAGGGGAGAACGACTGTTACTACTGAAGTTAAGTACCACAGGGGAGAACGACTGTTACTACTGAAGTTAAGTACCACAGGGGAGAACGACTGTTACTACTGAAGTTAACGACCACAGGGGAGAACGACTGTTACTACTGAAGTTAAGTACAACAGGGGAGAACTGACTGTTACTACTGAAGTTAAGTATCACAGGGGAGAACGACTGTTACTACTGAAGTTAAGTATCACAGGGGAGAACGACTGTTACTACTGAAGTTAAGTACCACAGGGGAGAACGACTGTTACTACTGAAGTTAACGACCACAGGGGAGAACGACTGTTACTACTGAAGTTAACGACCACAGGGGAGAACGACTGTTACTACTGAAGTTAACGACCACAGGGGAGAACGACTGTTACTACTGAAGTTAAGTATCACAGGGGAGAACGACTGTTACTACTGAAGTTAACGACCACAGGGGAGAACGACTGTTACTACTGAAGTTAAGTATCACAGGGGAGAACGACTGTTACTACTGAAGTTAAGTATCACAGGGGAGAACGACTGTTACTACTGAAGTTAAATACCACAGGGGAGAACGACTGTTACTACTGAAGTTAACGACCACAGGGGAGAACGACTGTTACTACTGAAGTTAAGTATCACAGGGGAGAACGAATGTTACTACTGAAGTTAAGTATCACAGGGGAGAACGACTGTTACTACTGAAGTTAAGTATCACAGGGGAGAACGACTGTTACTACTGAAGTTAAGTACCACAGGGGAGAACGACTGTTACTACTGAAGTTAAGTATCACAGGGGAGAACGACTGTTACTACTGAAGTTAAGTACCACAGGGGAGAACGACTGTTACTACTGAAGTTAAGTATCACAGGGGAGAACGACTGTTACTACTGAAGTTAAGTACCACAGGGGAGAACGACTGTTACTACTGAAGATAAGTATCACAGGGGAGAACGACTGTTACTACTGAAGTTAACGACCACAGGGGAGAACGACTGTTACTACTGAAGTTAACGACCACAGTGGAGAACGACTGTTACTACTGAAGTTAAGTACCACAGGGGAGAACGACTGTTACTACTGAAGTTAACGACCACAGGGGAGAACGACTGTTACTACTGAAGTTAAGTATCACAGGGGAGAACGACTGTTACTACTGAAGTTAAGTATCACAGGGGAGAACGACTGTTACTACTGAAGTTAAGTATCACAGGGGAGAACGACTGTTACTACTGAAGTTAAGTATCACAGGGGAGAACGACTGTTACTACTGAAGTTAAGTACCACAGGGGAGAACGACTGTTACTACTGAAGTTAACGACCACAGGGGAGAACGACTGTTACTACTGAAGTTAAGTATCACAGGGGAGAACGACTGTTACTACTGAAGTTAAGTATCACAGGGGAGAACGACTGTTACTACTGAAGTTAAATACCACAGGGGAGAACGACTGTTACTACTGAAGTTAACGACCACAGGGGAGTACGACTGTTACTACTGAAGTTAAGTATCACAGGGGAGAACGACTGTTACTACTGAAGTTAACGTACCACAGGGGAGAACGACTGTTACTACTGAAGTTAAGTACCACAGGGGAGAACGACTGTTACTACTGAAGTTAACGACCACAGGGGAGAACGACTGTTACTACTGAAGTTAAGTATCACAGGGGAGAACGACTGTTACTACTGAAGTTAACGACCACAGGGGAGAACGACTGTTACTACTGAAGTTAAGTATCACAGGGGAGAACGACTGTTACTACTGAAGTTAAGTATCACAGGGGAGAACGACTGTTACTACTGAAGTTAAGTACCACAGGGGAGAACGACTGTTACTACTGAAGTTAACGACCACAGGGGAGAACGACTGTTACTACTGAAGTTAAGTATCACAGGGGAGAACGACTGTTACTACTGAAGTTAAGTATCACAGGGGAGAACGACTGTTACTACTGAAGTTAAATACCACAGGGGAGAACGACTGTTACTACTGAAGTTAACGACCACAGGGGAGAACGACTGTTACTACTGAAGTTAAGTATCACAGGGGAGAACGACTGTTACTACTGAAGTTAAGTATCACAGGGGAGAACGACTGTTACTACTGAAGTTAAGTATCACAGGGGAGAACGACTGTTACTACTGAAGTTAACGTACCACAGGGGAGAACGACTGTTACTACTGAAGTTAACGACCACAGGGGAGAACGACTGTTACTACTGAAGTTAAGTATCACAGGGGAGAACGACTGTTACTACTGAAGTTAAGTACCACAGGGGAGAACGACTGTTACTACTGAAGTTAACGACCACAGGGGAGAACGACTGTTACTACTGAAGTTAAGTACCACAGGGGAGAACGACTGTTACTACTGAAGTTAACGACCACAGGGGAGAACGACTGTTACTACTGAAGTTAAGTACCACAGGGGAGAACGACTGTTACTACTGAAGTTAACGACCACAGGGGAGAACGACTGTTACTACTGAAGTTAAGTACCACAGGGGAGAACGACTGTTACTACTGAAGTTAAGTACCACAGGGGAGAACGACTGTTACTACTGAAGTTAAGTATCACAGGGGAGAACGACTGTTACTACTGAAGTTAACGACCACAGGGGAGAACGACTGTTACTACTGAAGTTAAGTATCACAGGGGAGAACGACTGTTACTACTGAAGTTAAGTATCACAGGGGAGAACGACTGTTACTACTGAAGTTAAGTATCACAGGGGAGAACGACTGTTACTACTGAAGTTAAGTATCACAGGGGAGAACGACTGTTACTACTGAAGTTAACGACCACAGGGGAGAACGACTGTTACTACTGAAGTTAAGTACCACAGGGGAGAACGACTGTTACTACTGAAGTTAAGTATCACAGGGGAGAACGACTGTTACTACTGAAGTTAACGACCACAGGGGAGAACGACTGTTACTACTGAAGTTAACGACCACAGGGGAGAACGACTGTTACTACTGAAGTTAAGTATCACAGGGGAGAACGACTGTTACTACTGAAGTTAACGACCACAGGGAAGAACGACTGTTACTACTGAAGTTATGTACCACAGGGGAGAACGACTGTTACTACTGAAGTTAGGTACCACAGGGGAGAACGACTGTTACTACTGAAGTTATGTACCACAGGGGAGAACGACTGTTACTACTGAAGTTAACGACCACAGGGGAGAACGACTGTTACTACTGAAGTTAAGTATCACAGGGGAGAACGACTGTTACTACTGAAGTTAACGACCACATGGGAGAACGATTGTCACTACTGAAGTTAAGTATCACAGGGAAGAACGAATGTTACTACTGAAGTTAAGTACCACAGGGGAGAACGACTGTTACTACTGGAGTTAAGTACCACAGGGGATAACGACTGTTACTACTGAAGTTAACGACCACAGCGGAGAACGACTGTTACTACTGAAGTTAAGTATCACAGGGGAGAACGACTGTTACTACTGAAGTTAAGTATCACAGGGGAGAACGACTGTTACTACTGAAGTTAAGTATCACAGGGGAGAACGACTGTTACTACTGAAGTTAAGTATCACAGGGGAGAACGACTGTTACTACTGAAGTTAACGACCACAGGGGAGAACGACTGTTACTACTGAAGTTAACGATCACAGGGGAGAACGACTGTTACTACTGAAGTTAACGACCACAGGGGAGAACGACTGTTACTACTGAAGTTAACGACCACAGGGGAGAACGACTGTTACTACTGAAGTTAACGACCACAGGGGAGAACGACTGTTACTACTGAAGTTAACGACCACAGGGGAGAACGACTGTTACTACTGAAGTTAAGTACCACAGGGGAGAACGACTGTTACTACTGAAGTTAACGACCACAGGGGAGAACGACTGTTACTACTGAAGTTAACGACCACAGGGGAGAACGACTGTTACTACTGAAGTTAACGACCACAGGGGAGAACGACTGTTACTACTGAAGTTAACGACCACAGGGGAGAACGACTGTTACTACTGAAGTTAACGACCACAGGGGAGAACGACTGTTACTACTGAAGTTAACGACCACAGGGGAGAACGACTGTTACTACTGAAGTTAACGACCACAGGGGAGAACGACTGTTACTACTGAAGTTAAGTATCACAGGGGAGAACGACTGTTACTACTGAAGTTAAGTACCACAGGGGAGAACGACTGTTACTACTGAAGGTAACGACCACAGGAGAGAACGGCTGTTACTACTGAAGTTAACGACCACAGGGGAGAACGACTGTTACTACTGAAGTTAAGTACCACAGGGGAGAACGACTGTTACTACTGAAGTTAACGACCACAGGGGAGAACGACTGTTACTACTGAAGTTAAGTATCACAGGGGAGAACGACTGTTACTACTGAAGTTAAGTATCACAGGGGAGAACGACTGTTACTACTGAAGTTAAGTACCACAGGGGAGAACGACTGTTACTACTGAAGTTAACGACCCCAGGGGAGAACGACTGTTACTACTGAAGTTAAGTACCACAGGGGAGAACGACTGTTACTACTGAAGTTAAGTACCACAGGGGAGAACGACTGTTACTACTGAAGTTAAGTATCACAGGGGAGAACGACTGTTACTACTGAAGTTAACGACCACAGGGGAGAACGACTGTTACTACTGAAGTTAAGTATCACAGGGGAGAACGACTGTTACTACTGAAGTTAAGTATCACAGGGGAGAACGACTGTTACTACTGAAGTTAAGTATCACAGGGGAGAACTACTGTTACTACTGAAGTTAACGACCACAGGGGAGAACGACTGTTACTACTGAAGTTAACGACCACAGGGGAGAACGACTGTTACTACTGAAGTTAACGACCACAGGGGAGAACGACTGTTACTACTGAAGTTAAGTATCACAGGGGAGAACGACTGTTACTACTGAAGTTAACGACCACAGGGGAGAACGACTGTTACTACTGAAGTTAACGACCACAGGGGAGAACGACTGTTACTACTGAAGTTAAGTATCACAGGGGAGAACGACTGTTACTACTGAAGTTAACGACCACAGGGGAGAACGACTGTTACTACTGAAGTTAACGACCACAGGGGAGAACGACTGTTACTACTGAAGTTAAGTATCACAGGGGAGAACGACTGTTACTACTGAAGTTAAGTACCACAGGGGAGAACGACTGTTACTACTGAAGTTAAGTATCACAGGGGAGAACGACTGTTACTACTGAAGTTAAGTATCACAGGGGAGAACGACTGTTACTACTGAAGTTAACGACCACAGGGGAGAACGACTGTTACTACTGAAGTTAAGTATCACAGGGGAGAACGACTGTTACTACTGAAGTTAAGTATCACAGGGGAGAACGACTGTTACTACTGAAGTTAAGTACCACAGGGGAGAACGACTGTTACTACTGAAGTTAAGTACCACAGGGGAGAACGACTGTTACTACTGAAGTTAAGTATCACAGGGGAGAACGACTGTTACTACTGAAGTTAAGTATCACAGGGGAGAACGACTGTTACTACTGAAGTTAAGTATCACAGGGGAGAACGACTGTTACTACTGAAGTTAAGTATCACAGGGGAGAACGACTGTTACTACTGAAGTTAAGTATCACAGGGGAGAACGACTGTTACTACTGAAGTTAACGACCACAGGGGAGAACGACTGTTACTACTGAAGTTAACGTACCACAGGGGAGAACGACTGTTACTACTGAAGTTAACGACCACAGGGGAGAACGACTGTTACTACTGAAGTTAACGACCACAGGGGAGAACGACTGTTACTACTGAAGTTAACGTACCACAGGGGAGAACGACTGTTACTACTGAAGTTAACGTACCACAGGGGAGAACGACTGTTACCTACTGAAGTTAACGTACCACAGGGGAGAACGACTGTTACTACTGAAGTTAACGACCACAGGGGAGAACGACTGTTACTACTGAAGTTAACGACCACAGGGGAGAACGACTGTTACTACTGAAGTTAACGACCACAGGGGAGAACGACTGTTACTACTGAAGTTAACGACCACAGGGGAGAACGACTGTTACTACTGAAGTTAACGACCACAGGGGAGAACGACTGTTACTACTGAAGTTAACGACCACAGGGGAGAACGACTGTTACTACTGAAGTTAACGACCACAGGGGAGAACGACTGTTACTACTGAAGTTAACGACCACAGGGGAGAACGACTGTTACTACTGAAGTTAACGACCACAGGGGAGAACGACTGTTACTACTGAAGTTAAGTATCACAGGGGAGAACGACTGTTACTACTGAAGTTAAGTACCACAGGGGAGAACGACTGTTACTACCGAAGTTATGTACCACAGGGGAGAACGACTGTTACTACTGAAGTTAACGACCACAGGGGAGAACGACTGTTACTACTGAAGTTAAGTATCACAGGGGAGAACGACTGTTACTACTGAAGTTAAGTACCACAGGGGAGAACGACTGTTACTACCGAAGTTATGTACCACAGGGGAGAACGACTGTTAATACTGAAGTTAAGTATCACAGGGGAGAACGACTGTTACTACTGAAGTTAAGTACCACAGGGGAGAACGACTGTTACTACTGAAGTTAAGTATCACAGGGGAGAACGACTGTTACTACTGAAGTTAAGTATCACAGGGGAGAACGACTGTTACTACTGAAGTTAAGTATCACAGGGGAGAACGACTGTTACTACTGAAGTTAACGACCACAGGGGAGAACGACTGTTACTACTGAAGTTAAGTACCACAGGGGAGAACGACTGTTACTACTGAAGTTAACGACCACAGGGGAGAATGACTGTTACTTCTGAAGTTAACGACCACAGGGGAGAACAACTGTTACTACTGAAGTTAAGTATCACAGGGGAGAACGACTGTTACTATTGAAGTTAAGTATCACAGGGGAGAACGACTGTTACTACTGAAGTTAAGTATCACAGGGGAGAACGACTGTTACTACTGAAGTTATGTACCACAGGGGAGAACGACTGTTACTACTGAAGTTAAGTATCACAGGGGAGAACGACTGTTACTACTGAAGTTAAGTATCACAGGGGAGAACGACTGTTACTACTGAAGTTAACGACCACAGGGGAGAACGACTGTTACTACTGAAGTTAACGACCACAGGGGAGAACGACTGTTACTACTGAAGTTAAGTATCACAGGGGAGAACGACTGTTACTACTGAAGTTAACGACCACAGGGGAGAACGACTGTTACTACTGAAGTTAAGTATCACAGGGGAGAACGACTGTTACTACTGAAGTTAACGACCACAGGGGAGAACGACTGTTACTACTGAAGTTAAGTACCACAGGGGAGAACGACTGTTACTACTGAAGTTAAGTATCACAGGGGAGAACGACTGTTAGTACTGAAGTTAACGACCACAGGGGAGAACGACTGTTACTACTGAAGTTAAGTATCACAGGGGAGAACGACTGTTACTACTGAAGTTAACGACCACAGGGGAGAAAGACTGTTACTACTGAAGTTAAGTATTATAGGGGAGAACGACTGTTACTATTGAAGGTAACGACCACAGGGGAGAACGACTGTTACTACCGAAGTTAAGTATCACAGGGGAGAACGAATGTTACTACTGAAGTTAAGTATCACAGGGGAGAACGACTGTTACTACTGAAGTTAACGACCACAGGGGAGAAAGACTGTTACTACTGAAGTTAAGTATCACAGGGGAGAACGACTGTTACTACTGAAGTTAACGACCACAGGGGAGAACGACTGTTACTACTGAAGTTAACGACCACAGGGGAGAACGACTGTTACTACTGAAGTTATGTACCACAGGGGAGAACGACTGTTACTACTGAAGTTAAGTACCACAGGGGAGAACGACTGTTACTACTGAAGTTAAGTACCACAGGGAAAGAACGACTGTTACTACTGAAGTTAACGACCACAGGGAGTGGCTGTTTTTACTGGATAAAGGTCTTAGAACTCTATGAACCTTCTACATAGTCATTCTTCGATAACCGTCTTCTTTGTCAACCGTCTACATTGTTATTCTTGGATAAACGTCTTCTGGATGAACCGTCTACATTGTTATAATGGGATTAACTTCATTTTGATGAACCGTCTTCGTTTTTTTTTTTCGATTAAATTACAGGATATTGTGATGTTAAAAATATAACGCCATTTGGATTTAAATGTAAGAGCGTCCTATCACTGAGAGCGATCAGGGTCTGTTTTATATTACTCCATACACTGGCGTTGTTTTACAGCCTGTCAATGGCGGTAACAGGTCTGCACTGAAGACTGAACAAGCCGTGGCATTACTGCACAGGCCATCTGCCTCCACGGGCCAAGGCTCTCCAAACTTACGTGTTTCCTAAAACGTCAGAAAAAATGCATCACTCACACGGTTGGTTCTAATGCAAAACCGTGTACAATAATTAAACCCACACACTTTGATTTTAAATGTGAGTTGGCTGCGCATAAGCAGAAATTCCAAAGAGGTTTGTGTTTCGCTGTAAGGGTGGCCAACTTTAGAGAGAACATGGAATCTGTCTTATTACATCTTCTTGTCTCATTATATCTACGTTGACCTTTGACATTCCAATTACAATCAATTACAACATTGTCTACACAATATATGTTGGAACTCATGTCATCATGGAACTCAAATAACATGTATTGTGCGGAAATACTTTGTTTTATATGTGTAGTATATAAAGGCGACTTTGTCGGTTTTACGTCCTGTAGAAGCACTGTATGAACTATGATTCGGTATATCAGAAGGAAACATTTTTAACCCTAAACGTCTGATGAGACAACGCGAGCGATGCCCGACCACTGAACGATGATGCCTTTTCTGGCGACATTCAGTAGTAAAATTTGTTATCTCGTCGTACTGCTTGTTTTTGAATCGTCTCAATATCAGTACATACATCTTTACCGTAAAGAGCACGTGTTATACAATGTATGGGTACTACACTGTATAGGTACTACATGTACATTGTACTACGTTGTACAGGTACTACATTGTACAGGTATTACATTGTACATGTATTACATTGTACAGGTATTACATTGTACAGGTATTACATTGTACAGGTATTACATTGTACAGGTATTACATTGTACATGTACTACATTGTACAGGTATCACATTGTACATTTATTACATTGTACAGGTATTACATTGTACGGCTATTACATTGTACATAATTTATTATATTACATTGTTCATGTAGTCATTGTCCCCGTGATATATACTTATGTCCCCGTGATGTATACTTATATCCCCGTGATTTATACTTATGTCGCCGTGATGTATACTTATGTCCCCGTGATGTATACTTATGTCTCTGTGATGTATACTTATGTCGCCGTGATGTATACTTATGTCCCCATGATGTATACTTATGTCCCCGTGATGTATACTTATGTCCCCGTGATGTATACTGATGTCCCCGTGATGTATACTTATGTCCCCGTGATGTATACTTATGTCTCTGTGATGCATACTTATGTCGCCGTGATGTATACTTATGTCCCCATGATGTATACTTATGTCCCCGTGATGTATACTTATATCCCCGTGATTTATACTTATGTCCCCGTGATGTATACTTATATCCCCGTGATGTATACTTATGTCCCCGTGATGTATACTTATGTCCCCGTGATGTATACTTATATCCCCGTGATTTATACTTATGTCTCTGTGATGTATACTTATGTCCCCGTGATGTATACTTATGTCTCTGTGATGTATACTTATGTCTCTGTGATGTATACTTATGTCCCCGTGATGTATACTTATGTCTCTGTGATGTATACTTATGTCCCCGTGATGTATACCTATGTCCCCGTGATGTATACTTATGTCCCCGTGATGTATACTTATGTCTCTGTGATGTATACTTATGTCTCTGTGATGTATACTTATGTCCCCGTGATGTATACTTATGTCCCCGTGATGTATACTTATGTCCCCGTGATGTATACTTATGTCTCTGTGATGTATACTTATGTCCCCGTGATGTATACTTATGTCCTCGTGATGTATACCTATGTCCCCGTGATGTATACTTATGTCTCTGTGATGTATACTTATGTCTCTGTGATGTATACTTATGTCCCCGTGATGTATACTTATGTCTCTGTGATGTATACTTATGTCCCCGTGATGTATACCTATGTCCCCGTGATGTATACTTATGTCTCTGTGATGTATACTTATGTCCCCGTGATGTATACTTATGTCCCCGTGATGTATACTTATATCCCCGTGATTTATACTTATGTCCCCATGATTTATACTTATGTCCCCGTGATGTATACAATGTACTTATGTCTCTGTGATGTATACTTATGTCCCCGTGATATATACTTATGTCCCCGTGATGTATACTTATGTCCCCGTGATGTATCCTTATGTCCCCGTGATGTATACTTATGTCCCCGTGATGTATACTTATGTCCCCGTGATGTATACTTATGTCCCCGTGATGTATACTTATGTCCCCGTGATGTATACTTATGTCCCCGTGATATATACTTATGTCCCCATGATGTATACTGATGTCCCCGTTATGTATACTTATTTCCCCGTGATGTATACCTATGTCCCCGTGATGTATACTTATGTCCCCGTGATGTATACTTATGTCCCCGTGATGTATACTTATGTCTCTGTGATGTATACTTATGTCCCCGTGATGTATACTTATGTCTCTGTGATGTATACTTATGTCCCCGTGATATATACTTATGTCCCCGTGATGTATACTTATGTCCCCGTGATGTATATTTATGTCTCTGTGATGTATACTTATGTCCCCGTGATGCATTCTTATGTGTCGGTACATATGAACTGGATGTAATTTAATGTTAGCCGAGATGTATTATATTGTAGGGTTGTGGTGTCGTATCGCCGTGGTGTAGATAACCCGTTATAGGTCTAACATTGTAACAATCTGGAAAACCGGTGTAACAATAAAGCATGTACATTGGCTATAGACAATCGCTTCCTTTTGATAACAGGACTCGACGCCAACCACCCGTAACCGTATCACCTGCGACAGCGGAAACCCATTACCACGTGTACTCGCATTCTCTCTAATCACAAACGTATCAAACTGACTTACAAGGAAATCAAATCCAGAAGAAAAGCTTGCATGTAAACAGATTTGTCTGACAAACATATATGAGGGATAGAAACTGATCGTGTTAACAGGTCCCTCTCGCGACAGAGCGTTAATGGAACTGATCATCACTACTACACAATGTAACCTGATCACTGGGTTCTGCAGGCTGCGGAAGACAGTGACTACTAATTACAATGTATAAGGCACGTGCGGCGTTTCCTTTCATCCACGTGCAGATCAAAGTGTGACCTATGGCAGTATCAGTTCCAAAATGTTTTCTGAAGAGAGAAAAATCACATAAACATTCTGACCCATAATATCACTCAAACACTTCTTTTAAAAGCAGAAAATGTATCGGGTACCGGACGATTTCGACCAGACAGTAGATACCAGACAGTAGATACCGGACAGTAGATACTGGACAGTTGTTACGAGACAGTAGATACCGGACAGTAGGTACCAGACAGTAGGTACCAGACAGTAGAAACCAGACATTAGGTACCAGACAGTAGATACCAGACAGTAGGTACCAGACAGTAGGTACTAGACAGTAGGTACCAGACAGTAGATACAGTAGGTACAGTAGGTACCAGACAGTAGATACCAGACAGTAGATACCAGTCAGTAGATACCAGACAGTAGGTACCAGACAGTAGGTACCAGACAGTAGATACCAGACAGTAGGTACCAGACAGTAGGTACCAGACAGTAGGTACCAGACAGTAGGTACCAGACAGTAGGTACCAGACAGTAGATACCAGACAGTAGGTACAGACAGTAGATACCAGACAGTAGGTACCAGGACAGTAGGACCAGACAGTAGATACCAGACAGTAGATACCAGACAGTAGATACCAGACAGTAGATACCAGACAGTAGGTACCAGACAGTAGATACCAGACAGTAGGTACCGGACAGTAGGTACCGGACAGTAGGTACCAGACAGTAGGTACCAGACAGTAGATACCGGACAGTAGGTACCAGACAGTAGATACCAGACAGTAGGTACCAGGACAGTAGGTACCAGACAGTAGATACCGGACAGTAGATACCGGACAGTAGGTACCAGACAGTAGATACCGGACAGTAGATACAAGACAGTAGGTACCAGACAGTAGGTACCGGACAGTAGATACCAGACAGTAGGTACCGGACAGTAGGTACCAGACAGTAGATACCAGACAGTAGGTACCGAACAGTAGGTACCAGACAGTAGATACCAGACAGTAGGTACCAGACAGTAGATACCAGACAGTAGGTACCAGACAGTAGGTACCAGACAGTAGGTACCAGACAGTAGATACCAGACAGTAGGTACCAGACAGTAGGTACCAGACAGTAGGTACCAGACAGTAGGTACCAGACAGTAGGTACCAGACAGTAGGTACCAGACAGTAGGTACCAGACAGTAGGTACCAGACAGTAGGTACCAGACAGTAGATACCAGACAGTAGATACCAGACAGTAGGTACCAGACAGTAGATACCAGACAGTAGGTACCAGACAGTAGATACCAGACAGTAGATACCAGGACAGTAGGTACCGGACAGTAGGTACCAGACAGTAGGTACCAGACAGTAGATACCAGACAGTAGGTACCAGACAGTAGATACCAGACAGTAGGTACCAGACAGTAGATACCAGACAGTAGATACCAGACAGTAGGTACCAGACAGTAGATACCAGACAGTAGATACCAGACAGTAGGTACCAGACAGTAGGTACCAGACAGTAGGTACCAGACAGTAGATACCAGACAGTAGGTACCAGACAGTAGATACCGGACAGTAGATACCGGACAGTAGGTACCGGACAGTAGATACCAGACAGTAGGTACCAGACAGTAGATACCGGACAGTAGATACCGGACAGTAGGTACCAGACAGTAGATACCAGACAGTAGGTACCGGGCAGTAGGAACCAGACAGTAGGTTCCAGACAGTAGATACCAGACAGTAGGTACCAGACAGTAGGTACCAGACAGTAGATACCAGACAGTAGGTACCAGACAGTAGGTACCAGACAGTAGGTACCAGACAGTAGATACCAGACAGTAGATACCAGACAGTAGGTACCAGACAGTAGGTACCAGACAGTAGATACCAGACAGTAGGTACCAGACAGTAGGTACCAGACAGTAGGTACCAGACAGTAGATACCAGACAGTAGGTACCAGACAGTAGATACCAGACAGTAGATACCGGACAGTAGATACCGGACAGTAGGTACCGGACAGTAGGTACCGGACAGTAGATACCAGACAGTAGGTACCAGACAGTAGATACCAGACAGTAGGTACCAGACAGTAGATACCAGACAGTAGGTACCAGACAGTAGGTACCAGACAGTAGGTACCAGACAGTAGATACCAGGACAGTAGGTACCGGACAGTAGGTACCAGACAGTAGATACCAGACAGTAGGTACCAGACAGTAGGTACCAGACAGTAGATACCAGACAGTAGATACCAGACAGTAGATACCAGACAGTAGGTACCAGACAGTAGATACCAGACAGTAGGTACCAGACAGTAGGTACCAGACAGTAGGTACCAGACAGTAGGTACCAGACAGTAGATACCAGACAGTAGGTACCAGACAGTAGGTACCAGACAGTAGATACCAGACAGTAGGTACCAGACAGTAGATACCAGACAGTAGATACCAGACAGTAGGTACCAGACAGTAGGTACCAGACAGTAGGTACCAGACAGTAGGTACCAGACAGTAGATACCAGACAGTAGGTACCAGACAGTAGGTACCGGACAGTAGATACCAGACAGTAGATACCAGACAGTAGGTACCGGACAGTAGGTACCAGACAGTAGGTACCAGACAGTAGGTACCAGACAGTAGATACCAGACAGTAGGTACCAGACAGTAGGTACCAGACAGTAGATACCAGACAGTAGATACCAGACAGTAGATACCAGACAGTAGGTACCAGACAGTAGGTACCAGACAGTAGATACCAGACAGTAGGTACCAGACAGTAGGTACCAGACAGTAGGTACCGGACAGTAGGTACCAGACAGTAGATACCAGACAGTAGGTACCAGACAGTAGGTACCAGACAGTAGATACCAGACAGTAGATACCAGACAGTAGATACCAGACAGTAGATACCAGACAGTAGGTACCAGACAGTAGATACCAGACAGTAGATACCAGACAGTAGGTACCAGACGTAGGTACCGGACAGTAGGTACCAGACAGTAGGTACCAGACAGTAGGTACCAGACAGTAGGTACCAGACAGTAGATACCAGACAGTAGGTACCAGACAGTAGGTACCAGACAGTAGATACCAGACAGTAGGTACCAGACAGTAGGTACCGGACAGTAGGTACCAGACAGTAGGTACCAGACAGTAGATACCAGACAGTAGATACCGGACAGTAGGTACCGGACAGTAGGTACCAGACAGTAGGTACCAGACAGTAGGTACCAGACAGTAGATACCAGACAGTAGGTACCAGACAGTAGATACCAGACAGTAGGTACCAGACAGTAGATACCAGACAGTAGATACCAGACAGTAGGTACCAGACAGTAGGTACCGGACAGTAGGTACCGGACAGTAGGTACCAGACAGTAGGTACCAGACAGTAGATACCAGACAGTAGGTACCAGACAGTAGGTACCAGACAGTAGATACCAGGACAGTAGGTACCAGACAGTAGATACCAGACAGTAGATACCAGACAGTAGGTACCAGACAGTAGATACCGGACAGTAGGTACCAGACAGTAGGTACCAGACAGTAGGTACCAGACAGTAGGTACCAGACAGTAGATACCGGACAGTAGGTACCAGACAGTAGGTACCAGACAGTAGATACCAGACAGTAGGTACCAGACAGTAGGTACCGGACAGTAGGTACCAGACAGTAGGTACCAGACAGTAGGTACCAGACAGTAGGTACATTTTTTTTACACTGAAGTAAATTATTTCTGGGTACGGTAAGGTACATTAATGTACACTGAAGTAAATTATTTTGAGGTACGGTAAGGTACATTTTTTTACACTGAAGTAGATTATTTCTGGGTACGGTAAGGTACGTTAAGTTACACTGAAGTAGATTATTTCTAGGTACGGTAAGGTACATTTTTTTACACTGAAGTAGATTATTTCGTGGTACGGTAAGGTACATTTTTTTACACTGAAGTAGATTATTTCTGGGTACGGTAAGGTACGTTAAGTTACACTGAAGTAAATTATTTCTCGGTACGGTAAGGTACATTTTTTAACACTGAAGTAGATTATTTCGTGGTACGGTAAGGTACATTAAGTTACACTGAAGTAGATTATTTCTAGGTACGGTAAGGTACATTTTACCCTGAAGTAGATTATTTCGTGGTACGGTAAGGTACGTTATCTAACGCATAAGTTTACAGAAGGACTTATCCGTGACCATTTCGACACCCGAACACATTCGACAAGGAAACGTATGTACACCATCTGTACGTGTATACGAGAGAGGTGTGAAAATTTTCACAGAGATAACCCAAAATTCCGTCATTGGTATTTTCTAAAATCGTTACTATGTCCAATTAACAACGGACAAATGTATTAATCCTGGTATCGCTAGGGTGTGTCCGCTGATATAGACTCTGCCCCCCATAATCCCACACCTTATCATCAATAGCCCGACCCCAGAGACATGGCCGGTAATACCTTTCTAACTACATTACCTGCCGGTCTGACGGCTGTATGCCAGACGAGGCGGGCTAGAGAGCTCGAGGTAGTGGTCGTGTCTGTATATCTACCTAGTAACGATAGGGGGCAATCACATCTATAGACCAATCAAACAGGACCATTGACATCCACGGACCAATCAGAGAGCAGATTAACATTAAGACCAGGTGCAGATCGCAGAGTGGAACCATCATTTAAAACATAATTCTATCAGAAGATATAAGATGTCATGTAGGAATTAAAATTCAGACCGAGATTGGAACTAAAACAGATTTTTTTTCGTGATTTATTTACAATAGAATTATGGTAGACGGCACTGAGTATTGAAATGTGCCTCTTGTTATACATCACAGTAAAGTATCAAGTGTTGCTAGGATACGAACACCTACTTTGGAGAAACGTTAAAGGCGTATAGGCAGCTATTGTACGCTCATACATAAAGTTCAACAATAACAGGGCTATCTGCTGAACATTATGTGTGTAGAAGTACGCTCTTAGGATGCGGGTTCAATACTTTATTATGTAATTCAGAAACATGTTAGTTCTCCAATGGGAAATCCTGACGCATACTCCTGCATTACCAAATACATCATTCGAAAACATTCCGTAATTTAATTATGAAACAATATCCTTTAATTATCACGTGATCGTGATCGACATGCATCAATGAACAGCGTCGTTTTACACACCCCCACACCGGGACCATTCACTGCGGTAGACAGAAGTGTTTTAGAAAAAACAAAAAAACCTTGACAACATCTATCAATCAGATTTTCATCTCAGATGATCTCATACAAAAAAAGTGCACAGTGTTGCATCATACGTCGAAATGATTTTATAAAGATGTTTCCAGATTTTGTATACATGTCTCTGCAGTTAGTTAGAGATGTTACTCAAGATTTTGACATATAATGACTCTATATTTTAAGATGTGTTTCTACATTTAGAGAAACGTTTCTAGATCGAGAAAAGAAACGCGAATTAGGAAAATTATCTCTTTGACATATAAAAAGCAACAACGATGACAAAAGGTATTTAATCTATTGTTAAAAATATTCTCCTTGTTGACGGGATAGTACACTGTATTTGTCAATAAACCTTTGTATTATGTGGTCGGGATAGTAAACTGTATTTGTCAGCAAACCTTTGTATCATGTGGTCGGGGTAGTAAACTGTATTTGTCAACAAACCTTTGTATTATGTGGTCGGGATAGTAAACTGTATTTGTCAACAAACCTTTGTATTATGTGGTCGGGATAGTAAACTGTATTTGTCAACAAACCTTTGTATTATGTGGTCGGGATAGTAAACTGTATTTGTCAACAAACCTTTGTATTATGTGGTCGGGATAGTAAACTGTATTTGTCAACAAACCTTTGTATTATATGGTCGGGATAGTACACTGTACTTGTCAACAAACCTTTGTATTATGTGGTCGGGATAGTAAACTGTATTTGTCAACAAACCTTTGTATTATGTGGTCGGGATAGAAAACTGTATTTGTCAACAAACCTTTGTATTATGTGGTCGGGATAGTAAACTGTATTTGTCAACAAACCTTTGTATTATGTGGTCGGGATAGTAAACTGTATTTGTCAACAAACCTTTGTATTATGTGGTCGGGATAGTAAACTGTATTTGTCAACAAACCTTTGTATTATGTGGTCGGGATAGTAAACTGTATTTGTCAGCAAACCTTTGTATTATATGGTCGGGATAGTAAACTGTATTTGTCAACAAACCTTTGTATTATATGGTCGGGATAGTAAACTGTATTTGTCAACAAACCTTTGTATTCTTGAAAACATTCCTGTTATCTCGAAGATGTGATCTTTGGCAATATTCGTTAAAATCTTGGTATCGTTAGGACGGGATGGTATTTTCGTTGAAATTCTGGGTATCCTAAGATCCTTAAGAGCTTTTCAAAACATGAAAATGTACCACGACATCTACATTGTCAAACACAACATCACAGCATCTTCATTGTCAAACACAACATCACATCATCTACATTGTCAAACACAACATAACAACATCTACATTGTTAAACACAACATCACAACATCTAAATTGTCAAACACAACATAACAGCATCTTCATTGTCAAACACAACTTCACATCATCTACATTGTCAAACACAACATCACATCATCTACATTGTCAAACACAACTTCGCATCATCTACATTGTCAAACACAACATCACATCATCTACATTGTCAAACACAACATCACATCATCTACATTGTCAAAAACAACATCACATCATCTACATTGTCAAACACAACATCACATCATTAACATTGTCAAACACAACATCACAGCATCTTCATTGTCAAACACAACATCACATCATCTACATTGTCAAACACAACATAACAACATCTACATTGTTAAACACAACATCACAACATCTAAATTGTCAAACACAACATAACAGCATCTTCATTGTCAAACACAACTTCACATCATCTACATTGTCAAACACAACATCACATCATCTACATTGTCAAACACAACATCACATCATCTACATTGTCAAACACAACATCACATCATCTACATTGTCAAACACAACATAACAACATCTACATTGTCAAACACAACATCACAACATCTAAATTGTCAAACACAACATAACAGCATCTTCATTGTCAAACACAACTTCACATCATCTACATTGTCAAACACAACATCACATCATCTACATTGTCAAACACAACATCACATCATCTACATTGTCAAACACAACATCACATCATCTACATTGTCAAACACAACATCACATCATCTACATTGTCAAACACAACATCACATCATCCACATTGTCAAACACAACATCACAGCATCTACATTGTCAAACACAACATCACATCATCTACATTGTCAAACACAACATCACATCATCTACATTGTCAAACACAACATTACAAATGATATAATATTAAACACAACACCAAGTCATGTACAAAATCAAACATATCACAACTTCTTCAAAGTCAAACACAACGTTTTACAACGTACCAAGTTAAACACCGCATTTACTAAGTCAATCATAACACTTCAATAAAACAAAACTGCAAAATTTACAAATTCATACACAACCTCTTCAAAGTCAAAGATAAAATCAAATTATCTACAGTCTCACACAACATCACAACATGTACACAGTCAAACACAACATCACAACATCACAACATGTACACAGTCAAACACAACATCACAACATCACAACATGTACACAGTCAAACACAACATCACAACATGTACACAGTCAAACACAACATGTACACAGTCAAACACAACATCAAAACATGTACACAGTCAAACACAACATCACAGCATGTACACAGTCAAACACAACATCACAACATGTACACAGTCAAACACAACATCACAACATGTACACATTCTAACATAACACCACAACATGTACACAGTCAAACACAACATCACAACATGTACACAGTCAAACACAACATCACAACATGTACACAGTCTAACATAACATGTACACAGTCTAACATAACATGTACACAGTCAAACACAACATGTACACAGTCAAACACAACATGTACACAGTCTAACATAACATGTACACAGTCAAACACAACATGTACACAGTCAAACACAACATCACAACATGTACACGTTCTAACATAACATCACAGCATGTATAAAGTCTAACACAACATGTACACAGTCTAACACAGCATGTACACAGTCTAACACAGCATGTACAAAATCTAACACAACATCACAACATGTACACAGTCTAACATAACATGTACACAGTCAGACACAACATCACAACATGTACACATTCTAACATAACATCACAACATGTACATATTCTAACATAACATCACAGCATGTATAAAGTCTAACACAACATCACAACATGTACACAGTCAAACACAACATCACAACATGTACACAGTCAAACACAACATCACAACATGTACACAGTCAAACACAACATGTACACAGTCTAACACAACATCACAACATGTACACATTCTAACATAACATCACAACATGTACACAGTCAAACACAACATCACAACATGTACACAGTCTAACATAACATCACAACATGTACACAGTCAGACACAACATAACAACATGTACACAGTCAGACACAACATGTACACAGTCAGACACAACATGTACACAGTCAAACACAACATCACAACATGTACACAGTCAAATACAACATGTACACAGTCAGACACAACATGTACACAGTCAAATACAACATCACAACATGTACACAGTCAGACACAACATGTACACAGTCAGACACAACATGTACACAGTCAGACACAACATGTACACAGTCAGACACAACATCACAACATGTACACAGTCAGACACAACATGTACACAGTCAAATACAACATCACAACATGTACACAGTCAAATACAACATGTACGCAGTCAAACACAACATCACAACATGTACACAGTCAAACACAACATCACAACATGTACACAGTCTAACATAACATCACAACATGTACACAGTCAGACACAACATCACAACATGTACACAGTCAAACACAACATCACAACATGTACACAGTCAAACACAACATCACAACATGTACACAGTCAAACACAACATCACAACATGTACACAGTCAAACACAACATCACAACATGTACACATTCTAACATAACATCACAACATGTACACAGTCAAACACAACATCACAACATGTACACAGTCTAACACAACATCACAACATGTACACAGTCAAACACAACATCACAACATGTACACAGTCAAACACAACATCACAACATGTACACATTCTAACATAACATCACAACATGTACACAGTCAAACACAACATCACAACATGTACACAGTCTAACACAACATCACAACATGTACACAGTCAAACACAACATCACAACATGTACACAGTCAGACACAACATGTACACAGTCAGACACAACATCACAACATGTACACATTCTAACATAACATCACAACATGTACACAGTCAAACACAACATCACAACATGTACACAGTCTAACACAACATCACAACATGTACACAGTCAAACACAACATCACAACATGTACACAGTCAAACACAACATCACAACATGTACACATTCTAACATAACATCACAACATGTACACAGTCAAACACAACATCACAACATGTACACAGTCTAACACAACATCACAACATGTACACAGTCAAACACAACATCACAACATGTACACAGTCAAACACAACATGTACAAAGTCTAACACAACATGTACACAGTCAAACACAACATCACAACATGTACACAGTCAAACACAACATCACAACATGTACACAGTCAAACACAACATCACAACATGTACACAGTCAAACACAACATCACAACATGTACAAAGTCTAATATAACATTTGACATAGCCTTTAGCTTTAACATTTCTGACTGATTAGACTAGTTTCTTTCCACACACACTATATTAGTATATACTATGTCCTTTTTACTGTGTGCTATGTTAGCATATAATTATGTACATTACACCCTGAAAGCGTTTTAGATTATTCTTTAGCGACGCTTGTGAGAGTACGGTGGCTGATTTGTGCCCGTTCGTCCTTTCGTCTTTTCGTCCCGAAAGGACCAAAATAATCAACCTTAAATTTCGCCTTTTCGTCTTTTCGCCCCGAAAAGACGTAAATTAACAAACCTTAATTTTCGTGTTTTTTTTCGACTTTTCGCCCTGATTTTTTCGTATTTTTAGGGCAAAAAGACGAATGGACGAAATGACACAAATCAGCAACCGCAGAAGCGTCCATTATTAAGCTATTACGTTCGTATTACTATAAACATGTGGTAAATGTGATAGATCTAAATGTGTTACAATGTACAATTGTATGCTTGCACTGTGATCATGTTATTTTTGCTTATGTTTGTCGTTAGAGTAGCACTACAGTGCTAATGTTGTCCTGTTTTTGTAATATGCGACTTTAAAATACTTGATTCTTGCACGAAGTCCAGTATAGTATAATGTACACACACAGGCCTTCTCGTTACTCTCAGTAGCCTAGGCTTACCGATATGTGCCTTACATTATTACAGAACCTGTTAATATCGCCGCCACAAAGTGAAATGGTAAATATAAGTGTGAAATATGTTGTTTCTCCGTTTGTTCTTCATTTTTTTGTTTTTCGATGCGAAATCTATTGACTTCGAGTAGAATAACGAAATGTCTCGCATCAATAACCATACCAGTCTATAAACTGATGTTGTGATCTCTCTCATACACAGAGAAGGCTCCACGGTAAGTGCGTGCGGCATGCGAACATATGCAATGCCTTACAAGCGTACACGTGCATGTCATTGCCCGTGCAAATCTACCAATCGTTTTACTATATCCGGTAGCTTTATGTTTGATCTAAGACCACCAAAGACACGAGCCTGACTTTGAGCTCCTCTCATCACCTTTGTCTGCTGGTCGGACTCTTCAATAAGCTTTTCCTGTTTATTTACCAACTGTAGTTAACGGTAATCAAAATCATAACCCCTTGCTTAGACGTTCGCATTGCCAAATACAGAGCTTTACTTATGCGTTCTCCGGCGATAAACTACGAGCATTTCAGTCCGTGCATTCTTTATCTACCGGTGTATATATAGGTAAGCTTATTTAGTCAACATTGTACGGATGTATTTATTAAGTTCATACTTATAAAACCAATACTTCCTATTTACATATTTCGATAACAAGGGAAACTGACAAGTTTTGTCAATTTAAAGAAATTTTACGCCTTGCCGTTAAGGTAGGGGCTTTATCAACGTCTAATTAAGATACTACCTTGCCGATACATACCTAAGTATGATTCTATATTGTAGAGATATGAGTGCAGAAATGTCTTAGTACCAAAGAGAGCGAGGTTGCGTGCTATATTGTAGAGATAGAAATGTACAGTTGTGTGATCGCACAACGTTCCAAAAACATCGTGCGCACATCGTGCAGACATCGTGCGCACTAATGTGCGATGTGCGATACAAACCGCACAACTGTGCGATGTAAACCGCACAGCTAACGATAGGTTTATAAATAATTTAATTTTGTATGAAACACGCATTTTCATTGGCTGAAATAATTTTGTTATACCTCCATAACAAATTTTTTTACGTTGCGAAATGTAACGTCATTTTTGATTGGCTGATGACGTTGCGTAATAATTTATCACAGAAAAGAGTTCGCCAAAGAAAGTGAAATATCTTGGTGTGTATAAGACGAAATTAAATTATAAGAATTAACATTAATTATTTTTTCTGTTATACAGTCATAACAGAAAAAAACTGGAGTGTGGGTTTATTTAGAGTACACTCCAGTTTTTTTATGTTATGCCTGTATAACAGAAAAAATAATTGATGTTAATCCTTAAATATTTCGAAATAACTAGTTATACAAAAACATATACGAAAAAAAAATTATGGTACTAGATGGTCGCTATTATATAAACGTGCTGCATAACAATTGTTTTCATTCATGGAAATGGGCTGTTTATTTTTGCCATTTAAGTACCGTCATTTTGTCTCGCAAGTATTCGTGATGTTTTCGACGGCCTGGTGATACATCTACATGTACATGTACCAGAATGGTAGACGGACATCACTACGATTATTTATCTTACTTTATACATAAATTACATATAATATGTATTTTTAAACAAAAAAGAAATGTTTCTATTCAAAATAGGTGGTTTTATCTGCTGTTTAGTTCTACATGTATTAAATAACCTGTATATAATCTCGCCGAATACACATTTCTTCGACTTTCCTAGGCCTAGAGGTGTTTCATTCCTAATAATTATTGCATATATTTCAACAAAAACATGGTTATTAGCTGCCTCGTAAAATGTTAATCGTTGTATATCTTTTACAATCGTTCCACACGTTTAAATCCTTAGATGACGCGTTCCTCATTTTATATCGACCACGATACATATCGCACATGTACCGTTCCAATCGCCCATTGTGCGCACATTTTCCTGCACGATCCGTATCGCACATATCGCACATCGTGCAGACATCGTGCGCACATCGCACATCGTGGAATGTTGTGCAATCGCATAACTTTTAGTTATGGCTTAGCACCAGTGAGCGCGAGGATGTGTTCTATATTGTAGAGATAGAAATGTAGTTATGGCTTAGCACTAGTGAGCGCGAGGTTGTGTGCTATATTGTAGAGATAAAAATGCCAAAGTCTGATTGTTTTCAATGAAAGATATCATTGTTACTATAAAAAAAGTCGCATTGTTTTTGTACAAAGATCTCTTATTTTCATACAAATATATCATTGTTTTTGTACAAAGATCTCTTATTTTCATACAAATATATCATTGTTTTTGTACAAAGATCTTATCTTTTTAATAAAAAGGTTGTATTTTTTTTACCAAAATCTCGTAGGGTTCGATGACGTTTCAGTGCCGTACGCATGTCAATGTCATATATAAAGGTGTACATTAGAGCCAATGTCATATTGAACGTATTCAATTAAATACAACAAGACATGTTCACGATTGTTAGGCCAGATTTATAACATAGCTAGTCACCCAATCAACTCCTGTCTATACGGCCGAATTGCTGTGCATTTTAATCGCGTGGCTTGTTTATTTACCACGTAAAAATAGTGTTATTAGTATGTGACATCCGATCGTTTATAGATACAATATATACATCTCTATAAAATTGTCTTGCCAGCATTGCTTGCGGTACCATCCCATTGTAATGTGTAACGCGTCACCCAATTGGCTGGGGGTACAGATGTTTTCCGCGTGCATATGTTCTGCAGCACGTGCCAGCGAAATAAATGTCTCGTGTTGTACAATAGTACATCATTTCCAGTTATAACTAAACGTCAAGGAGGAACACCATCACAAAGTGGTGCGTGTCTGTTTGTTTGTTTTTTGTTTTTGTTTTTGTGTGTTTGTGTGTGTGTGTGTTGACCGTCAGATGAAAAGTATATGTAACAAGCCGAGCTGTGTGCTGAGATATATTCTTCAGAAACCTACAATTTATACTATCATTTGTCCAACTCAACACCATCGGGCCTCTGCCAATACTACATGTATGTGCTGGAGCGGCATTACTATCGATCGCTCGTCTACCAACCAACGGGCGCGAGCTCCACGAACGATCAGCCAATCACAAGCTCTAGCGTAGTTTGCCGATCCGACTTATTAAAAGGATACATTAGTTGAATTGCAGGCGCCGAGATAAGAGCAAATGTTTTACTCCCGAGGGAGCCAGTCTCACATATAAACTGGTAGGGACGTGACTTAGTAACGGGATCATTTCAACATGACCTTGTTTACCTATTACACCTGAACGTGCTAATGATGCAGACGTCGCCCAATGGGACCACCGCGCCTACCCCGGTGATAACAAGTTTTGGACTGAAAAATATATCATTGCTTAATTTCTGTAGTAACATACTGGTGATCAGTGGGATTTAACAAGGAGACAACAAGTGTTTCACGGAATCAGACACATCTGACAAGGTGAGAAGTAAAACAGCAAAATTGTTTTTACCTTTCAGAACAATGCATCACCTTCAATTTATATACCATTAATAGAATCTCTTTATTCGGACCAAATTCATCACCCTTCGACATTCGATTTTTATTAAGAATATTTTAAAGAATTAAAACATCACGATGTCGCATTCCAATGTAACCTCTCAACGCTTGGATGAGATTGCGGGATTTATAAACGACAGTGTTTGTAATGTAAGTGTGTGGACTAACTGTTCTAATGGTACAGAAGACTATGATCTCATTGTCCCTGTACCCCAGATCGTCGTCCCTATCCTCTTCGTCATTCTCATGTTAACCGGTGTCGTTGGTAACGGTACACTCATATTTACTGTCCTACGGAACAAGTCCATGCGGAATGTTCCAAACATTCTTATTGTTAATCTATCGGCTGGGGACTTGTTACTGTTGGTGATGTCAGCGCCTTTTTCGGCGACGGTCTTCACTCTGGAGTCGTACCCTTTTGGTGAGTTGATATGTAAGATGAACGAATACCTTCAGACCTTGTCGGCCGGGGTATCGGTCCTAACTCTCACTGCCCTAAGCGGTGACCGATACGTCGCCATCGTGTATCCGATGAGCAAGCACAAGGGCAAACCAACTTTAAAGACGTCAATCGCTGTGGCATTCATATGGATCATTTCCGCCATTTTCGCTATTCCGGATGCCATCAGTTTTAATATCCAGATCCACGCGGGAGTGTACTACTGTCAGCCATTCCCCGTCAGATGGCAGGAGTGGTACGGGAACACTCACTGTCTGTTCCGCTTCTTAACCCTCTTCCTGATCCCTCTCATTATTATCGGAACTTTCTACTTTTTAATGGCGCGAATCCTAGTCAAAAGCAGTCGTCAGATGCCGTGTGAGGCCACCAAAGGACCGGGACAGAGTCAACAACAGCAGCGCCAGATCGAGGCTCGAATGAAGGTGGCGCGTGTAGTATTATCGTTTGTACTGCTGTTTGTGGTGTGCTGGCTTCCTCGCCACATCTATCTCATCTGGTTCTATTGGGGCACATCCGATTTCAGCGAATTTTGGGTGTGGTTCAAACTTTTGGGATTTTGTCTCACCTATGTCTACTCGTGTGTCAATCCGTACGCACTTTACTTCCTGAGCAGTCAGTTCCGGAAGTACTATAACCGCTATCTATTCCGCTGCTGTCCCAAGTCATATCGGCTTCGTGACTCGAATGGATCCGGACTACAAAGCTACAGTACTGTCCGGAGAGGCAGCACCTCCCTCACCATGGTCAAGTCCAACTCAGAAATGTGACTTTGTATGTGTTCCTACCGCCGGAAGTAGCCCGTTACGTGACGTTGGCCCATGTCATTGGGACATAGAATGTTATTGCCGGCTAAAAGCATGACATACCGCTGGAAGTTTATCGGACAAAATTATATATATAACAAAAATGACAAACTATAATGTTGTTTATAAACCTCATCAAGCGAAATTCACCTCTTACGTCACGCCCGAGGACCAGGATGCAGTAGCCGAAACTGCAAACTATATGATCTATTGCTACACTTATTATCAGTGGTCTAAAACCACGTGATTGTATCATTATTATTGTCATCAGCGGTCCAGAACCACGTGATTGTATTATTATTATTGTCATCAGCGGTCCAGAACAACGTGATTGTATTATCATTATTGTCATCAGTGGTCCAGAACCACGTGATTGTATTATCGTCATCAGTGGTCCAGAACCACGTGATAGTATTATCGCCATCAGTGGTCCAGAACCACGTGATTGTATTATCGTCATCAGTGGTCACGAACCACGTGATTGTATTATCGCCATCAGTGGTCCAGAACCACGTGATTGTATTATCGTCATCAGTGGCCCAGAACCACGTGATTGTATTATCGTCATCAGTGGTCCAGAACCACGTGATAGTATTATCGTCATCAGTGGTCCAGAACCACGTGATAGTATTATCGCCATCAGTGGTCCAGAACCACGTGATTGTATTATCGTCATCAGTGGTCACGAACCACGTGATTGTATTATCGTCATCAGTGGTCCAGAACCACGTGATACAGAACCACGTGATAGTATTATCGTCATCAGTGGTCCAGAACCACGTGATAGTATTATCGTCATCAGTGGTCCAGAACCACGTGATTGTATTATCGTCATCAGTGGTCCAGAACCACAGCGTGTTGCCTCGGACCAGGCTATTATTCCAGAGCAATGTGCAAAATTCGTCCAGGAATTACTACTGTACAGTTATTAGTTATACTTTTGTTGGAAACCCAAACTAATTTGTTGATTATTGTTGTAATAGATCAGGACCAATAGGAGTGTTGAGTACAGTCGTGGTGCTGCGTGATTGTTGACCAACATGGATTTAAGATATGTGACAACGCCTTGTCCGTACAGTCAATATTCATATGGACGATTCACTCGTGAAATGACCACCAGACTGTTACAACATATGCTGACGTCACAGAAAGTACCAATTATGGTCAGATACCAACGTCGTGTTTGAGAACATGAGATAACAGTCGTACTTTTTAACTAGATTTGTGAATTTTCACACGGATTCGTTCGGAGAGCTCCTCGATCATGGTATGGTCACTGCAGGGTCTGTCACCGAGAAAACATCCAACTGTCCGTCCTATGGACGTACGTCTGGGTCTTCACCGAGAAAACATCCAACTGTCCGTCCTGTGGACGTACGTCTGGGTCCCTCTTTAGTACAGTGAGTGTTAAACTAATGACATTAAGATGTTCAATGTTCCATTTTGTTAAGAAAAAAAGAAGCAAAAATCAATATGGCGATTTGGGTTCCTTAACCGGGTATTGGGCACGGTCGGGAGGTGATAGGGGCCCGGATCCGGGGGTGGGGCGCGGTAGGGAGATGATGGGAGCTCGGATCCGGGGGTGGGGCGCGGTAGGGAGATGAATATGGCTCTGATCCGGGGGTGGGGCGCGGTAGGGAGATGATTATGGCTCTGATCCGGGGCTGGGGCGCGGTAGGGAGATGATTATGGCTCTGATCCGGGGGTGGGGCACGGTAGGGAGATGATTATGGCTCTAATCCGGGGATGGGGCACGGTCGAGAGGTGATGGGAGTTTTGATCCCGGGATTGAGTGTGGTTGGGAGGTAATGGGGATATGACCGGGGTTGAACGAGGTGGTAAGAGAATTCTTTAAAATAGTACATAATAATGATTTCTCTTTCTCATTTCTCGTTGGAAGTCCAGTGACAAGTCCCCTTTGCCAGGTGTCCGCCACTCTGTTCAGACACGACAAGGGCAGCTAATTGAAATTTAGTTAGTGTCTTTTAATTAACTTCCCCATTTGATACAATTTTGAGTACAAAACATTTTTGGTGTCAGGATCACATTCAATTTGTTTTTATCTACATCATAAACACAAGTTTAAATACTTAATTATTACAGACAAATCAGAAGTAAATTCATGGTTATCCCTTCAAATTCCTTTTCATAAAGCTATCGTAGATACGCGCTGATAAGTTCGTATATGTATCCATATCTTAAATAATACTAACACACTTTAAGTGAGGAACTATTCAACTGAGGTAAGTGAAATAGGTTTTTCTTCAGACTATTAAACTGAATTAATGAAACGAAAAAAAAGTTGGGCTTACACAATTTTAAATGATATTCGAGGAGATATGTATGACAGCAGAAAACAAGATAATGAACTCTATATATAATAGAAAACTTAGTGTCGACTATCCTGGTATTCCCGTATGTCTGGGTTTATGTCCTGATTTACAGGTATTCTCAGACATCACATCATCATTAAAAATCCCGCTATTTCATAGCTCTGTTCTGTATAATCACTCCCAAAAGAAATTGTTGTTTTTTTGCCTTCGGCCGATAGAGGTAGATGTAATGTAACATCTGTTTAAACAATAGTCCAGAACAGCTTTCAAGGGTATTGTATTTTGGGGCATTTTGTTATTAATGTCCACTGTCTTTGGGAAACTTAAAGGGTATTGTCGGGTGTTATATTTTGGTTATTTTGTTATCAATGTCCACTGCCTATGGGAAACTTAAAGGGTATTACATTTGGGGCATTTTGTTATCAATGTCCACTGCCTATGGGAAACTTAAAGGGTATTATCGGGTGTTATATTTTGGCCATTTTGTTTTTAATGTCCACTGCCTATGGGAAACTTAAAGGGTATTATCGGGTGTTATATTTTGGTCATTTTGTTTTTAATGTCCACTGCCTATGGGAAACTTAAAGGGTATTATCGGGTGTTATATTTTGGTCATTTTGTTTTTAATGTCCACTGCCTATGGGAAACTTAAAGGGTATTACATTTGGGGCATTTTGCTTTTAATGTCCACTGTCTATGGGAAACTTAAAGGGTATTGTCGGGTGTTATATTTTGGTTATTTTGTTATCAATGTCCACTGCCCCTATGGGAAACTTAAAGGGTATTATATTTTTGGCCATTTTGTTTTTAATGTCCATTGTCAATGTTAATATAATAGATATCATTTAAGACCTTTTGTACCCCTGTCTATGGGACATGACATGTGTCAGTCTGACCAGTCTGACCAGGAAGGATGTTTTCTCGGGCGGCCTACAATATACATGTTATGTGTTGTACTGTCACGTAGATAAGGGTTGTTACATGTGTATACAGACAATGGTCTAAATAAAATATCGTTACCGTGCATGGTTTCCATTTCTCATTACAGAATTGTTTGTGTTGCTTTCGTAATGGGCACTCCTACTAGAGGAGTTTATTAGGTTCAAATAGAAGCCTCGTGACTGAAAAAACAGAGATCTATTGAAGCATATTGCTTTGCTGAATTATTTTCTTTTTTTCTTTTTTCTTTTGTAAATATAGATAGATCACTTAGCATTGTACAAACGCATCATCCCCCCCCCCCCCCCCCCCCCCCCCCAATTATTTCATATGTCAATATCTTCATAAGCATTGGTCTACAAAGAGAGATGATAAGACATTGTTATTGGATTTACAGTAATGTACAGTGGTGTAGTGTGCCTGCACGGATCTATAGAGGATGAAAGCCTCGAATACATATATACAGATGTTTATACTTGAATAAAACAGTGTGAATTATTTACTCTGGGGAACCTATTGATATTTACGATAAAGTGTACCAAATAATTAACATAGTATTCAGGATAAGAATGCTTACCTTCAGTAGGCCTATCTAAAAACAGACATGTGCATGTATCTTAATCCGAAACCTCAAGCATATCTAAATCCGGAACCTAAAAACATATTTATATCCGAAACCTTCACACATTTCTATATCCGGAACATTAAAACATATCTGTATCCGGAACCTAAAAACATATCTTTATCCGAAACCTTCACACATTTCTTTATCCGGAACCTTCAAACATATCTATATCCGAAACCTTCAAACATATCTTAATCCGAAACATTAAAACAAATCTAAATCCGGAATATTCCAACATGTCTATATCCGAAACCTTCAAACATATCTGTATCCGAAACCTTCAAACATATCTTAATCCGGAATATTCCAACATGTCTATATCCGAAACCTTCAAACATGTCTATATCCGAAACCTTCAAACATATCTGTATCCGAAACCTTCAAACATATCTGTATCCGAAACCTTCAAACATATCTATATCCGAAACCTTCAAACATGTCTATATCCGAAACCTTCAAACATGTCTATATCCGAAACCTTCAAACATGTCTATATCCGAAACCTTCAAACATATCTGTATCCGAAACCTTCAAACATATCTGTATCCGAAACCTTCAAACATGTCTATATCCGAAACCTTCAAACATATCTTAATCCGAAACATTAAAACATATCTTAATCCGGAATATTCCAACATGTCTATATCCGAAACCTTCAAACATATCTGTATCCGAAACCTTCAAACATGTCTATATCCGAAACCTTCAAACATATCTGTATCCGAAACCTTCAAACATATCTATATCCGAAACCTTCAAACATGCCTATATCCGAAACCTTCAAACATGTCTATATCCGAAACCTTCAAACATGTCTATATCCGAAACCTTCAAACATGTCTATATCCGAAACCTTCAAACATATCTTAATCCGGAATATTCCAACATGTCTATATCCGAAACCTTCAAGCATATCTTAATCCGAAACATTAAAACATATCTATATCCGAAACCTTCAAACATATCTAAATCCGAAACATGCAAACATATCTGTATCCGAAACCTTCAAACATATCTTAATCCGGAATATTCCAACATGTCTATATCCGAAACCTTCAAACATATCTAAATCCGAAACCTGCAAACATATCTGTATCCGAAACCTTCAAACATATCTTAATCCGGAATATTCCAACATGTCTGTATCCGAAACCTGCAAACATATCTAAATCCGAAACATTAAAACATATCTAAATCCGAAACATTAAAACATATCTAAATCCAGAACCTTCAAACATATCTTAATCCGGAATATTCCAACATGTCTATATCCGAAACCTTCAAACATATCTTAATCCGAAACCTTCAAACATATCTTAATCCGAAACCTTCAAACATATCTTAATCCGAAACATTAAAACATATCTAAATCCGAAACATTAAAACATATCTAAATCCGAAACATTAAAACATATCTAAATCCAGAACCTTCAAACATATCTTAATCCGGAATATTCCAACATGTCTATATCCGAAACCTTCAAACATATCTTAATCCGAAACCTTCAAACATATCTTAATCCGAAACCTTCAAACATATCTTAATCCGAAACATTAAAACATATCTAAATCCGAAACATTAAAACATATCTAAATCCGAAACATTAAAACATATCTAAATCCGAAACATTAAAACATATCTAAATCCGGAACATTAAAACATATCTAAATCCGAAACATTAAAACATATCTAAATCCGGAACATTAAAACATATCTAAATCCGAAACATTAAAACATATCTATATCCGAAACCTTCAAACATATCTGTATCCGGAACATTAAAACATATCTATATCCGGAACATTAAAACATATCTATATCCGAAACCTTCAAACATATCTATATCCGGAACATTAAAACATATTTATATCCGGAACATTAAAACATATCTATATCCGGAACATTAAAACATATTTATATCCGAAACATTAAAACATATTTATATCCGGAACATTAAAACATATCTATATCCGGAACATTAAAACATATCTTAATCCGAAACCTTCAAACATATCTATATCCGGAACATTAAAACATATCTATATACAAAACATTAAAACATATCTATATACGAAACATTAAAACATATCTAAATCCAGAACCTAAAAACATATCTATATACGAAACCTTCAAACATATCTTAATCCGAAACCTTCAAACATATCTATATCCGAAACATTAAAACATATCTTAATCCGAAACCTTCAAACATATCTGTATACGAAACATTAAAACATATCTTAATCCGAAACATTAAAACATATTTATATACGAAACATTAAAACATATCTGTATCCGAAACCTTCACACATTTCTTAATCCGGAACCTTCAAACATATCTTAATCCGAAACATTAAAACATATCTTAATCCGAAACCTTCACACATTTCTTAATCCGAAACCTTCAAACATATCTTAATCCGAAACCTAAAAACATATCTTAATCTGAAACCTTCACACATTTCTTAATCCGAAACCTTCACACATTTCTTAATCCGAAACATTAAAACATATTTATATCCGAAACATTAAAACATATCTTTATCCGAAACCTTCAAACATATCTTTATCCGAAACCTTCAAACATATCTTTATCCGAAACCTTCAAACATATCTTTATCCGAAACCTTCACACATTTCTTAATCCGGAACCTTCAAGCATATCTTAATCCGAAACATTAAAACATGTATAAATCCGAAACATTAAAACATATCTATATCCGAAACATTCTAAAATATCTTAATCCGGAATCTTTCAACATTTCGGGTGCTACAATGTATTTACTTCCAGTGTCTGCTGTACATGTATCACATTTAGAACAGATAATTATGGATATGAAGGTAAAAGGAATACACACAATGTATTAATAAACAGATGCAATAATTGAATCACAGCAACGCCATTAATCTTTCACTAGCACATTACAATACATAACTAAAACAAATTTGAAGCTTACATCCAACGGTATCGTTATCTTCAATATAATCCGTATATATTAGATACTTAGGAAATCATATTACCTTATCATCTTCAGGTGCCCTGTCTTAGGATAGCCCTTAAATAAAAGTCTACCAGGCTTATTTCCGTTGAGGTCCACTTAAAGTTAAAACCGTTAGAATGATAGAAATATATTTGAATTGCTACTAAGGGACAGTATGTACTGTACTACAATCGGCCCTAGCTAATCAATGGTAAACTGGACTTCTGCTATACTTCCATAAAATTATTCTTAACCAACATCTTAAAATAATGATTGTCCCACGTCTTTTTAATAAAAGCAGGACGCGAGTTCCAAGCAAACATTTTATAGTGTTCATGTAAAAACTTGAGGTTTCATCGCCTTTAAGTGCCATATTAGACCTAGTTTGGTATTTAGATAAATTTCTCCGGAAGTCCTAGATACTAACCGTGAAAAATGTGGAAAAAAAACAACAAACAAACAAAAACAACAACAACAACAAACAAACAAACGTGATTTGGTCTTAGCTACGACTTTGTCAAGAGTTTAAAAACGTGTTTCAAATTTACAAATTCCTACACTTCATTTTTTTCTCTCAGGTGAGGCTTTAAATCCTATCGTTTTGTTCTGCACAACCTGTTGGTTACCGTTCATGTTTTTCGACAGATCTTCATACTAACATGTATAATGTGACACTGGCTAAGTACACTACAGAATGTCTGGACTGGCTAAGTACACTACAGAATGTCTGGACTGGCTAAGTACACTACAGAATGTCTGGACTGGCTAAGTACACTACAGAATGTCTGGACTGGGTACGTACACTACAGAATGTCTGGATTGGACTGACAAACAATTACTGTACAGGAATTACAGTCTCTAATTACCTAGTTCAGTGACGATGTATGGATTCTCCCGGAAGGAGATCTTAAATTATAATACTAAGAAATTTCACCCATTATTTTGCTTCAATTTTGCAACCGTTGCACCAAGTAATGATTTTTTTTTTCAATATTCATATTTGCGACAGAATAAAATACACTTAGATTTGTCTAAGTACAGAGAAGAGACAACTTATAATCACTCGGCTAATCAGGACATGATGGCATAGCTTTTCCGAAATTAGGGATAGGATCAGGATGGGGACAACAGGATGTTAGGATCACCCGCATAACGTTACAATGATAGACATATAATGTTTATATCATTGACATAGATTAAACATAATAGAGGTCAGATTAAACGACCTTGGGGTACCCCACAGGTTAAATCAACGACAATCTGTTTTATATTTATCAAATAGAATTTAAACCAGGTTAAAATTGATCTTCCATAACACAAAGTTTGTTACACGCGGTACATAATTGTGAACGCCTTTTTGTCTAACAGTGCCATACCTGTACCTATAAAAAGGCCTTCGGAGGTTTGTAATTTTACACGAGTTGGAGGAGTAGGAACTCCTACAACCAGATTAAAATAATTCAAACAAAATATTGTTGGTAATGAGATAATTTTCATATCGTGTGTAAACAACCTTTTCTGATATTTTGGAAGTTATACTTGGGATGCAGACAGGTCTGTTATCGTCATGTCTATTTTTTTTTATCTCTTCTCTTAAACAGAGGTTTGACTTTTGCCAATTTCAAATCCTCCGGTAAACTACCGTCAGAGATAGATGCATTTATTAAATATGTAATGGGAATCTTAACAACTGGAGCTGCATCCTTCAAACATCGTACCGATATATCATCTATAGAAAACTTTTGATTACAACTTCAGTATTAACATATATATTTCCTAGAATGATCCTGAGATGGTTCTGATCAAGTGTTGGTATTTTTCTGAAACCAAAGATGGCAGCTAAAACCGCCATGTTGGAAACACATTTTAAACTTACAAAGTTCCCAAGCTATTTTTTGGCATTTTATAACATGGATGCGCAATCACTGTTTTCCTGAATACCACAATTAAAATTCTTCTTCAGAGAGATTTAGCTTGAACCTTTTTTGAAGTGATGCCGAGATGGTCCTAACCAATGCCAGTATTGATATTTTGTCAAGCTGTTCTGAAATCCAAGTGGACTGCCATCTTTGAAAACAAACACAAAACATTTTCTTTCGTCACCTGAGACGTAGTCTAATCGTCCTTTGTCTATCGTCGTCCGTCGAGAGTACATTTTACATTTTCGACTTCTCAACAGGTGTAACGCCCTGAACCCGATATTGAACCGTACCTTGCTTGGACAAGGGCCTACCAAGTCTTTTCAAATGAATGTCATTGACCTTTATTTAGGTCATATTGGCCAAATAGGCTAAACACTTTGAACGTCTTCTGGGTTGAGTGACAAAACAAGTCAGATGATCACTTTGATTTGACAGTTGGGTCTAATGATCACCTTGATTTGACAGTTGGGTCTGATGATCACCTTGATTTGACAGTTTGGTGTGATTGTCACCTTGATTTGACAGTTTGGTCTGTTTGTCACCTTGATTTGACAGTTTGGTCTGATTGTCACCTTGATTTGACAGTTTGGTGTGATGATCACTTTGATTTGACAGTTTGGTCTGATGATCACTTTGATTTGACAGTTTGGTCTGATTGTCACCTTGATTTGACAGTTTGGTCTGATTGTCACCTTGATTTGACAGTTTGGTGTGATTGTAACCTTGATTTGACAATTTGGTCTGATGATCACCTGATTTGACAGTTTGGTCTGATTGTCACCTTGATTTGACAGTTTGGTGTGATGATCACCTTGATTTGACAGTTTGGTCTGATTGTCACCTTGATTTGACAGTTTGGTGTGATGATCACCTTGATTTGACAGTTTGGTATGATGATCGCCTTGATTTGACAGTTTGGTCTGATTGTCACCTTGATTTGACAGTTTGGTGTGATGATCACCTTGAATTGACAGTTTGGTCTAATGATCACCTTGATTTGACAGTTTGGTCTGATTGTCACTTTGATTTGACAGTTTGGTCTGATTGTCACCTTGATTTGACAGTTTGGTGTGATGATCACCTTGATTTGACAGTTTGGTCTGATTGTCACCTTGATTTGACAGTTTGGTCTGATTGTCACCTTGATTTGACAGTTTGGTGTGATGATCACCTTGATTTGACAGTTTGGTCTGATGATCACCTTGATTTGACAGTTTGGTCTGATGATCACCTTGATTTGACAGTTTGGTCTGATGATCACCTTGATTTGACAGTTTGGTCTGATTGTCACTTTGATTTGACAGTTTGGTCTGATTGTCACCTTTATTTGACAGTTTGGTGTGATGATCACCTTGATTTGACAGTTTGGTCTGATGATCGCCTTGATTTGACAGTTGGGTCTGATTGTCACCTTGATTTGACAGTTTGGTCTGATGATCACCTTGATTTGACAGTTTGGTCTAATGATCACCTTGATTTGACAGTTTGGTCTGATTGTCACCTTGATTTGACAGTTTGGTCTGATTGTCACCTTGATTTGACAGTTTGGTGTGATTGTAACCTTGATTTGACAATTTGGTCTGATGATCACCTGATTTGACAGTTTGGTCTGATTGTTTGGATATTTCCTGCCCTGTTTGAGTTGACCAGTGCAAACAAAGTCGAATTTTCTGAAACAAATGAAGCGATTTTGGATTGATATAGTTTTGGTTTAGGTATTTATGTAACAAGGTTCAAATTATTCAATATACATCCGGTCCACACAAATGAAGCTTTTTCTTGATATACGATAGTCGACAACTTAAAGAATAAATCATTTAACCCGCCTTACCTTCAGCTAGCTTTGAAGATTTCAGGTGAAATAACGGGTTTTACTACTGTAAATAACCTTTTTCTATGACACATTAATAACAAATAAATGAAACTTAAAAACAACAAGGAAATGGTGTCACCATGATATCAAATCTCCTGATGTTCTCTATCGACCATACTGTCATACGTGAATATCACACATATATATATAAATGTATCTCCTGATGTCTCCTGTCGACAATACTGTCATACGTGAATATCACACACATATATATATATGTATCTCCTGATGTCCCCTGTCGACCATACTGTCATACGTGAATATCATATATATATATATATATAAATGTATCTCCTGATGTCTCCTGTCGACCATACTGTCATACGTGAATATCACACACATATATATATATGTATCTCCTGATGTCCCCTGTCGACCATACTGTCATACGTGAATATCATATATATATATATATATAAATGTATCTCCTGATGTCCTCTGTCGACCATACTGTCAAACGTGAATATCATATATATATATATATATATAAATGTATCTCCTGATGTCCTCTGTCGACCATACTGTCATAGGTATGAATCAAATCTCTGATGTTCACTGTCGGCGACCATATTGTCATACATGAATATCATATCTCCTGATGTCACTGCAGGCCGGAGGTACAAACTGTCCTCACTGTAAACTGACAGGAAGTACAAAATGTTCTCTGCAGACCTGAAGAACAAACTGTTCTCCCCGCAGACCGGAAGTACAATCTGTTTTCTCTGCAGACTGGAAGTACTAACTGCACTCTCTGCAGACTGACCGGAACTACAAACCGCTCTCTCTGCAAACTGACCGGAAGTACAAACTGTTTTCTCTGCAGACTGGAAGTACAAACTGTTCTCTCTGCTGACCGGAAGTACAAACTGTTCTCGCTGAGAACCGGAAGTACAAACTGTTCTCGTTGAGAACCGGAAGTTCAAACTGTTCTCGCTGAGAACCGGAAGTACAAACTGTTCTCGCTGAGAACCGGAAGTACAAACTGTTCTCTCTGCAGACTGGAAGTACAAACTGTTCTCTCTGCAGACTGACCGGAAGTACAAACTGTTCTCTCTGCAGACCTTAAGTACAACCTGTTTTCTCTGCAGACCTGAAGTACAAACTATTCTCTCTGCAGACCGGAAGTACACATTATTCTCACTGCAGACCGAAAGTACAAACTATTCTCACTGCAGACCTGAAGTACAAATCATTCTCACTGCAGACCGGAAGTGCAAACTATTCTCACTGCAGACAGGAAGTACAAACTAGTCTCACTGCAGACCGGAGGTACAAACTGTTCACTCTGCAGATCGGAAGTACAAACTGTTCTCACTGCAGACCGGAGGTACAAACTGTTCTCACTGCAGACCGGAAGTACAAACTGCTCTCACTGCAGACCGGAGGTACAAACTGTTCTCTCTGCAGACCGGAAGTACAAACAGTTCTAAAGACCGGAGGTACGAACTGTTCTCTATGCAGACCGGAGGTACAATTATTCTGTCTGCAGACGAGAGGTACAAACTGTTCTCTCTGCAGACAGAAGGTACAAACTGTTCTCGGCAGCTTACATTAGGGTGTGTCGTTATGCATAACTAGCAGGTATTTGCGATTTAATGAGATAATATGTTATATATGTAAAGTGGGATAAGTCCATCACGCTGTTTGTCTAATATGTGTGAGAGTCTATTTGGCGTAGAATTGACAGTAGGGGGGAGAGAAAGAAAATGTTCGGCACCGTTCAGTAGAAGTTTTGTTATGATAAGAGTAACATCTACATTTCTCCGCCAAAAAAATGATAATCACGCAAGGGCTTGGGCAGACGACATTTAAAAGTCAGAACAAGACACAGATTAGTACAAACAAATAGTACTACTAATTACAATATAATAGCACATACATATAATAGGGAAAACGAAAAGGTATCGAATTACATAGACTATGACTTAAAGGCATCGAGGACAACAGACAATGGCTGTAGAAGAGACGATTCCTGAAGAAGAGGCTCCAAAGGGAGACGGAGTGTGTTTACTGATACTTCTCGTCGTTTAATTCACATCACCTATACTTTAGCCGGAGGGATATGTTGTTTAATTCACACTACCTATACTTTAGTCGGAGGGATATGTTGTTTAATTCACGCCACCGATACTTAGTCGGAGGGATATGTTGTTTAATTCACATCACCTATACTTTAGTCGGAGGGATATGTTGTTTAATTCACACTACCTATACTTTAGTCGGAGGGATATGTTGTTTAATTCACACTACCTATACTTTAGTCGGAGGGATATGTTGTTTAATTCACATCACCTATACTTTAGTCGGAGGGATATGTTGTTTAATTCACACTACCTATACTTTAGTCGGAGGGATATGTTGTTTAATTCACATCACCTATACTTTAGCCGGAGGGATATGTTGTTTAATTCACACTACCTATACTTTAGTCGGAGGGATATGTTGTTTAATTCACACCACCTATACTTTAGTCGGAGGGATATGTTGTTTAATTCACACTACCTATACTTTAGTGGGAGGGATATGTTGTTTAATTCACACTACCTATACTTTAGTGGGAGGGATATGTTGTTTAATTCACACTACCTATACTTTAGTCGGAGGGATATGTTGTTTAATTCACACTACCTATACTTTAGTGGGAGGGATATGTTGTTTAACTCACACTACCTATACTTTAGTGGGAGGGATATGTTGTTTAATTCACACTACCTATACTTTAGTCGGAAGGATATGTTGTTTAATTCACACTACCTATGCTTAAGTCGGAGGGATATGTTGTTTAATTCACGTTACCTATACTTTAGTCGGAGGGATATGTTGTTTAATTCACGTTACCTATACTTTAGTGGGAGGGATATGTTGTTTAATTCACATCACCTATACTTTAGTCGGAGGGATATGTTGTTTAATTCACACTACCTATACTTTAGTCGGAGGGATATGTTGTTTAATTCACACTACCTATACTTTAGTCGGAGGGATATGTTGTTTAATTCACACTACCTATACTTTAGTCGGAGGGATATGTTGTTTAATTCACATCACCTATACTTTAGTCGGAGGGATATGTTGTTTAATTCACATCACCTATACTTTAGTCGGAGGGATATGTTGTTTAATTCACATCACCTATACTTTAGTCGGAGGGATATGTTGTTTAATTCACACTACCTATACTTTTGTCGGAGGGATATGTTGTTTAATTCACATCACCTATACTTTAGTCGGAGGGATATGTTGTTTAATTCACATCACCTATACTTTAGTCGGAGGGATATGTTGTTTAATTCACATCACCTATACTTTAGTCGGAGGGATATGTTGTTTAATTCACACTACCTATACTTTAGTCGGAGGGATATGTTGTTTAATTCACACTACCTATACTTTAGTCGGAGGGATATGTTGTTTAATTCACGTTACCTATACTTTAGTCGGAGGGATATGTTGTTTAATTCACATCACCTATACTTTAGTCGGAGGGATATGTTGTTTAATTCACACTACCTATACTTTAGTCGGAGGGATATGTTGTTTAATTCACGTTACTTTTACTTTAGTCGGAGGGATATGTTGTTTAATTCACACCACCTATACTTTAGTCGGAGGGCTATGCTTTTTTTCTTGACAATTATAATGTAACACTGGTTCAGTAAATCCGCGATAAACAGCTTGGCAATAGACATCTTCACTTAAGCTCGATCAGTTCAGCGTACAACTAGTAAAACTATAGGAACTAAGATATTGTATGTAACAGAGGAAGAACGACATTTTGTATGTAAAGATACATAGAGACGTTATCAGTCTGGTACATAGAGACGGTATCAGTCTGGTACATACAGACGTTATCAGTCTGGTACATACACACGTTATCAGTCTGGTACATACACACGTTATCAGTCTGGTACATACACACGTTATCAGACTGGTACATACACACGTTATCAGTCTGGTACATACACACGTTATCAGTCTGGTACATACACACGTTATCAGACTGGTACATACAGACGTTATCAGTCTGGTACATACACACGTTATCAGTCTGGTACATACACACGTTATCAGTCTGGTACATACACACGTTATCAGTCTGGTACATACACACGTTATCAATCTGGTACATACACACGTTATCAGTCTGGTACATACACACGTTATCAGTCTGGTACATACACACGTTATCAGTCTGGTACATACACACGTTATCAGTCTGGTACATACACACGTTATCAGTCTGGTACATAGAGACGTTATCAGTCTGGTACATACACACGTTATCAGTCTGGTACATACAGACGTTATCAGTCTGGTACATAGAGACGTTATCAGTCTGGTACATACACACGTTATCAGTCTGGTACATACACACGTTATCAGTCTGGTACATAGAGACGTTATCAGTCTGGTACATACACACGTTATCAGTCTGGTACATACACACGTTATCAGTCTGGTACATACACACGTTATCAGTCTGGTACATACACACGTTATCAGTTTGGTACATACAGAATTTTTCAGTCTGGTACATAGAGACGTTATCAGTCAGGTACATACAGACGTTATCAGTCTGGTACATACACACGTTATCAGTCTGGTACATACACACGTTATCAGTCTGGTACATACACACGTTATCAGTCTGGTATATACACACGTTATCAGTCTGGTAAATACACACGTTATCAGTCTGGTACATACACACGTTATCAGTCTGGTACATACACACGTTATCAGTCTGGTACATACACACGTTATCAGACTGGTACATACACACGTTATCAGTCTGGTACATACACACGTTATCAGTCTGGTACATACACACGTTATCAGTCTGGTACATACACACGTTATCAGTCTGGTACATACACACGTTATCAGTCTGGTACATACACACGTTATCAGTCTGGTACATACACACGTTATCAGTCTGGTACATACACACGTTATCAGACTGGTACATACACACGTTATCAGTCTGGTACATAGACACGTTATCAGTCTGGTACATACACACATTATCAGTCTGGTACATAGACACGTTATCAGTCTGGTACATACACACGTTATCAGTCTGGTACATACACACGTTATCAGTCTGGTACATACACACGTTATCAGTCTGGTACATACACACGTTATCAGTCTGGTACATAGAGACGTTATCAGTCTGGTACATACACACGTTATCAGACAGGTACATACACACGTTATCAGTCTGGTACATACAGACGTTATCAGTCTGGTACATACAGACGTTATCAGTCTGGTACATACACACGTTATCAGTCTGGTACGTAGAGACGTTATCAGTCTGGTACATACACACGTTATCAGTCTGGTACATAGAGACGTTTTCAGTCTGGTACATACACACGTTATCAGTCTGGTACATACATACGTTATCAGTCTGGTACATACACACGTTATCAGTCTGGTACATAGAGACGTTATCAGTCTGTTACATACACACGTTGTCAGTCTGGTACATACACACGTTGTCAGTCTGGTACATACACACGTTTTCAGTCTGGTACATACACACGTTATCAGTCTGGTACATACACACGTTATCAGTCTGGTACATACACACGTTATCAGTCTGGTACATACACACGTTATCAGTCTGGTACATACACACGTTATCAGTCTGGTACATACACACGTTATCAGTCTGGTACATACACACGTTATCAGTTTGGTACATACAGAATTTTTCAGTCTGGTACATAGAGACGTTATCAGTCTGGTACATACAGACGTTATCAGTCTGGTACATACAGACGTTATCAGTCTGGTACATACACACGTTATCAGTCTGGTACATACACACGTTATCAGTTTGGTACATACAGAATTTTTCAGTCTGGTACATAGAGACGTTATCAGTCAGGTACATACAGACGTTATCAGTCTGGTACATACACACGTTATCAGTCTGCTACATACACACGTTATCAGTCTGGTACATACACACGTTATCAGTCTGGTACATACACACGTTATCAGTCTGGTACATACAGACGTTATCAGTCTGGTACATACACACGTTATCAGACTGGTACATACAGACGTTATCAGTCTGGTACATACACACGTTGTCAGTCTGGTACATACACACGTTGTCAGTCTGGTACATACACACGTTATCAGTCTGGTACATACACACGTTATCAGTCTGGTACATACACACGTTATCAGTCTGGTACATACACACGTTATCAGTCTGGTACATACACACGTTATCAGTCTGGTACATACACACGTTATCAGTCTGGTACATACACACGTTATCAGTCTGGTACATACACACGTTATCAGTCTGGTACATACACACGTTATCAGTTTGGTACATACAGAATTTTTCAGTCTGGTACATAGAGACGTTATCAGTCTGGTACATACAGACGTTATCAGTCTGGTACATACAGACGTTATCAGTCTGGTACATACACACGTTATCAGTCTGGTACATACACACGTTATCAGTTTGGTACATACAGAATTTTTCAGTCTGGTACATAGAGACGTTATCAGTCAGGTACATACAGACGTTATCAGTCTGGTACATACACACGTTATCAGTCTGGTACATACACACGTTATCAGTCTGGTACATACACACGTTATCAGTCTGCTACATACACACGTTATCAGTCTGGTACATACACACGTTATCAGTCTGGTACATACACACGTTATCAGACTGGTACATACAGACGTTATCAGTCTGGTACATACACACGTTATCAGTCTGGTACATACACACGTTATCAGACTGGTACATACACACGTTATCAGTCTGGTACATACACACGTTATCAGTCTGGTACATACACACGTTATCAGTCTGGTACATACACACGTTATCAGTCTGGTACATACACACGTTATCAGTCTGGTACATACACACGTTATCAGTCTGGTACATACACACGTTATCAGTCTGGTACATACACACGTTATCAGTCTGGTACATACACACGTTATCAGTCTGGTACATAGAGACGTTATCAGTCTGGTACATACACACGTTATCAGTCTGGTACATACAGACGTTATCAGTCTGGTACATAGAGACGTTATCAGTCTGGTACATACACACGTTATCAGTCTGGTACATACACACGTTATCAGTCTGGTACATACACACGTTATCAGTCTGGTACATACACACGTTATCAGTCTGGTACATAGAGACGTTATCAGTCTGGTACATACACACGTTGTCAGTCTGGTACATACACACGTTATCAGTCTGGTACATACAGACGTTGTCAGTCTGGTACATACACACGTTATCAGTCTGATACATAGAAACACCTAGTAATGGCTGCTGATTTGAAGTCAGAAAGGTTCGTAGAAAACTTCGACCACGATCTCTTGTATTTGATTGAAAACTTCTTAATCTCTTTTTATACAAGAAATGCTAGAAAAGACGCAAAGAAAAGCTATCCGTACAATTATCGACCTTCCATCCTATACCCGTATTGATGGTGTGTGTAATGATACAAACTTCTTGCTAGCCGTAGAAAACGTAGAAAGCTACAACTGCTATATAAGATGCAAAACAAATTAACTCCAGACTTCCTAAATCATCCACTTCCACCTATCAGTGGTGAAAACAATCCCCATGCCTGCCAAACAATGATAACTACAGGATCCCACCATGTAGACTCTCTCTTACCCACTTTTTACCATCTACTCTTCACAGTCGGAATGCCTTAAATGATTCCGCGCGTTCACTACCTACATTAGATTTATTTATATCCTCGTTAAAGTCAGATTTAAAGTCTCCCCTACCTATATAGTGTGGGGTTGGTGAGATGAATATTTAGCATACAAGGCTGAGACACCAGTGTACAGTAGCTCCTTGATTATGATCAGTTGAGGGTAAACCTTGGAATAACCCTTGTGGGAATGTCTACTTTAGAAATGTCGTCTTTCTGAGAAATGAACGAGATAGTCTTATCAAAAAATTTAAACTTTTTAAATGTTGGTTGAAATGAGAAAGAATCTTGTTTGGAAACCCAAACCTTACCATATCAATTCAAATGTATTAAGATACATTGTATATCCAAAAGTTAATTCAATCAAGCAAGTTATCTTATTTATCATTGTAGAAAAAACCATATGTGTAAATGTATATTGTGTCACTATTCTATGTGTAAATATATAGTGTGTCACTATTTTATGTGTAAATGTATACATGTAGTGTGTCACTATTTTATGTGTAAATGTATAGTGTGTCACTATTTTATGTGTAAATGTATATTGTGTCACTATTCTATGTGTAGATGTATATTGTGTCACTATTCTATGTGTAAATGTATAGTGTGTCACTATTTTATGTGTAAATGTATATTGTGTCACTGTTCTATGTGTAAATGTATATTGTGTCACTATTCTATGTGTAAATGTATATTGTGTCACTATTCTATGTGTAGATGTATATTGTGTCACTATTCTATGTGTAGATGTATATTGTGTCACTATTCTATGTGTAAATGTATATTGTGTCACTGTTCTATGTGTAAATGTATATTGTGTCACTATTCTATGTGTAGATGTATATTGTGTCACTATTCTATGTGTAAATATATAATGTGTCACTATTCTATGTGTAAATATATAATGTGTCACTATTCTATGTGTAGATGTATATTGTGTCACTGTTCTATGTGTAAATGTATATTGTGTCACTATTCTATGTGTAAATGTATATTGTGTCACTATTCTATGTGTAGATGTATATTGTGTCACTATTCTATGTGTAAATGTATAGTGTGTCACTATTTTATGTGTAAATATATAATGTGTCACTATTCTATGTGTAAATGTATAGTGTGTCACTGTTCTATGTGTAAATGTATATTGTGTCACAATTCCTTGTGTAAATATATAATGTGTCACTGTTCTATGTGTAAATATATAATGTGTCACTATTTTATGTGTATATATATAATGTGTCACTATTCTATGTGTAAATATATATTGTGTCACTATTCTATGTGTAAATATATAATGTGTCACTATTCTATGTGTAAATGTATAGTGTGTCACTGTTCTATGTGTAAATGTATATTGTGTCACTATTCTATGTGTAAATATATAATGTGTCACTATTTTATGTGTAGATGTATATTGTGTCACTATTTTATGTGTAGATGTATATTGTGTCACTATTCTATGTGTAAATTGTGTCACTATTTTATGTGTAAATGTATATTGTGTCACTATTCTATGTGTAAATGTATATTGTGTCACTATTTTATATGTAAATGTATATTGTGTCACTACCATTCTATATGTAAAACAATATCAAAATGTGTTGAATAAGTGTCAGTATATTAAGAAGTTATCTAAGGAATGTTTATTTACTTACTACACCATAAAGACGATACATCCGAAACTGTTGATGAGATTGTGGGCACTTTAGAGTAAAGTTGAGATATGTACACTGATAAGTAATCCATTATTAATGTCTGCAGATTTGTTGTAGTAAAGCGCTGTATCTTTACACATAATGGTACTAAACTAGCATGTATATCAGAATCAAATTAACATCGATTTACATATAGATTGATGTTTGAACTGCATAATGAAATGGGTTAATTCAAGTATATGTTTTACATATAAAGTGATGTTATCGGGCGCCACTGTCACTCACCAGGCGCCACTGTCATTCACCGGGCGACACTGTCACTCACCAGGCGCCACTGTCACTCACCAGGCGCCACTGTCATTCACCAGGCGCCACTGTCACTCAGCGAGCGCTACTTTCATTCACCGGGCGCCACTGTCACTCAGCGAGCGCTACTGTCATTCACCGGGCGCCACTGTCACTCAGCGAGCGCTACTGTCACTCAGCGAGCGCTACTTTCATTCACCGGGCGCCACTGTCACTCAGCGAGCGCTACTGTCATTCACCGGGCGCCACTGTCACTCAGCGAGCGCTACTGTCACTCACCAGGCGCCACTGTCACTCACCAGGCGCCACTGTCATTCACCAGGCGCCACTGTCACTCACCGGGCGCTACTGTCATTCACCAGGCGCCACTGTCACTCAGCGAGCGCTACTGTCATTCACCGGGCGCCGATGTCACTCAACTGAATGTATCAAGGGAACAAATATTATGCATTTTCTTCGGCTCTGTCAGTCGACGCCAAACAACCGAAAATTCAATTGAGCACCTTGATGTCACTTTCTGATCACATCTTGATACATGTAATTAGCTAGGTGTCATATATAACATCAGAGGAAAAATGGAAAGACTAGACAAGGACTCCAATCAAGGATCTTGGACTCTAGAGAGGCACTTTAACCATTTGAGCTACAGTATGTACACTCTTTTTCTCTGTCAGATGTCGATTAACATTAGACCAATACGAAACAAGTTGATATAAAAACATCTGAATGATTTCATCCAAGATGGGTAAAAATGTTCTGGCCGTCTACGGCTCAAACTGGTGACCTCTAACTTTTTTGACTTACGTTGTTCAAATTGGAAGTTCTCAGTTAACACCCAGAAAACAAAACAATATGATATTTACGAAAATAAAAGGCAGAGTGCAGTTGACTTTTCTATTTGGGGGAGTTGAACTTGAAACAGAAGATAGTTTTATGTATCTTTGAATTGTCTTTAACTACAATGCCAATTTTACCAAAGCGAAAGAACGACTAATTCAGCAGGCACAAAAAGCATTATTTACAGTACGTAGAAAAATCAGAACCTTTCTTTTACCAATTGATATCCAATTAAAATTGTTTGACTCCATAGTATTGCCAATTCTAACATATGGTGCGGATATTTGGGGATTTGAAAATAACACGCTAATTGAAAAGATTGATTTACAGTTTTGTAAGTATATGGTTATGGAAAAATAGGTAGATATTCTATTCAAATTGAAAGTACAGTAAGTCCTCTCTGTAACATAGATGTTGGGGACGAATGTCATTATCTATTAATTTATAACGACAGATAGATTACTGTACTGAGGAATAAATGTATACCAATTTATTATTATAACCACCCGACCACCTCGAAAATGAAAGGAATGTTTCAAATTTGCAATACTGTTCTTCTTAGAACAGTTAGCACATTTATAGAAAAGACATTGAAATTATTAGATATGTTGTAAACTATAATAACTGTCTAAATACGTCACGAACATGAATTAAGATGGTTTTTAATAGACACGTGTATAATGATGGTACTATAAATAGACTTGTGTATAATGATGGTACTATAAATAGACATGTGTATAATGATGGAACTATAAATAGACATGTGTATAATGATGGTACTATAAATAGACTTGTGTATAATGATGGTACTATAAATAGACATGTGTATAATGATGGTACTATAAATAGACTTGTGTATAATGATGGTACTATAAATAGACATGTGTATAATGACGGTACTATAAATACACATGTGTATAATGATGGTACTATAAATACACATGTGTATAATGATGGTACTATAAATACACATGTGTATAATGATGGTACTATAAATATACATGTGTATAATGATGGTACTATAAATAGACTTGTGTATAATGATGGTACTATACATAGACTTGTGTATAATGATGGTACTATAAATAGACTTGTGTATAATGATGGTACTTTTGATAGACTTGTGTATAATGATGGTACTATAAATAGACATGTGTATAATGATGGTACTATAAATACACATGTGTATAATGATGGTACTATAAATAGACATGTATATAATGATGATACTATAAATAGACATGTATATAATGATGGTACTATTTATAGACGTGTATAATGATGGTACTATAAATAGACTTGTGTATAATGATGGTACTATAAATAGACATGTATATAATGATGGTACTATAAATAGACATGTGTATAATGATGGTACTATAAATAGACATGTGTACAATGATGGTACTATAAATAGACATGTGTACAATGATGGTACTATAAATAGACATGTGTACAATGATGGTACTATAAATAGACATGTGTATAATGATGGTACTATAAATAGACATGTGTACAATGATGGTACTATAAATAGACATGTGTATAATGATGGTACTATATATAGACATGTGTATAATGATGGTACTATAAATAGACTCGTGTATAATGATGGTACTATAAATAGACATGTGTATAATGATGGTACTATAAACAGACATGTGTATAATGATGGTACTATAAATAGACATGTGTATAATGATGGTACTATAAATAGACATGTGTATAATGATGGTATTATAAATAGACATGTGTATAATGATGGTACTATAAATAGACATGTGTATAATGATGGTACTATAAATAGACTCGTGTATAATGATGGTACTATAAATAGACATGTGTATAATGATGGTACTATAAATAGACATGTGTATAATGATGGTACTTTTGATAGAGAACATAGTGTATAATTATGTATAATATTACTACTGAGCATTAAAATAATTCCCCTATGTACACAAAAGCATGCATGCTGTTCTATTGTCATGTGAGTTTGCTGTCAATTCTAATACAAGTGAATTTTGCAATGTCAATGTAATTTTACCATATTATATACAAAGCCAATGCCTTAAGAATATGTGATTCACGGCATTTACCATACGTACAAAGATAAGGTTTAGAAATATGTGAAAACATGCTTCCCAAACCTAGAAGTCCATAAACACATGAACTACAAATACTGCTGCTTCAGTCACTTTATAGACGTATGACAGTGATGTGCATATACGTTATCACTTAATGATGCTATCGTATAGCCATACATTTGTTACAGCGGTAGTTTACGAGTATAACCGTCACGTCCTTATAATGACCAGACCGGCCGTTATACCACAGCACTGCCACACCAAAGTTCCTCTTTGTCAATATAAGACCGATTTGGTCGCTATACCACAGACCTGCCACACCAAAGTTCCTCTTGGTCAATGTAAGACCTATTTGGCCGTTAAACTGTCCTTATCTGTCATAATCATCAGATAGCTTTGTGTTCTGCAATATGTCAGATTCTTATTATCATCAGATTTATTGAAGTTAATTGTGTAATTTAAGGATCACCGACACGAAAGTGTGATATATGATGTCTTAAACAGAGATTGGATAACGAGTTCAGAGGTGAACAAGGGGTCAGACTCATCAGCTGTTTTTTTAGGTATTGATCGCATGAAATTGGATATCTGATCAGACGGAAAGTCTCCCTTGTTCTTATAAACCTCGTATATCAAATCAAATAGGTCCATCTCATGATTACAAGTCAGAGTTGTTTTCTGAATGTGAGTACTTGGACAAGAGTCTTGAGTTGTGTTTTGAATACAAATACGGGTACATGTATATCTGTATAGTGGAGCGTCCAGACGCGTCAGAGTGGAACAGCATTAACCTGTAAACGGGTATATCTGTACAGTGGAGCGTCCAGACGCGTCAGAGTGGAACAGCATTAACCTGTAAACGGGTATATCTGTATAGTGGAGCGTCCAGACGCGTCAGAGTGGAACAGCATTAACCTGTAAACGGGTATATCTGTACAGTGGAGCGTCCAGACGCGTCAGAGTGGAACAGCATTAACCTGTAAACGGGTATATCTGTATAGTGGAGCGTCCAGACGCGTCAGAGTGGAACAGCATTAACCTGTAAACGGGTGTATCTGTATAGTGGAGCGTCCAGACGCGTCAGAGTGGAACAGCATTAACCTGTAAACGGGAATAGCCCGCTATAAGAAAGTGGTGATGTACAGAAGCACGAACCTTTTTGTTAGATCAAAAGGCGGGACAAACCACAGCTGAGCCACGGGAGAGGGGGCCGTGGTGGCCGAGTAGTTAAGGTGTCCTGACACTTTATCACTAGCCCTCCACATCTTGGTCGCGAGTTCGAAACCCACGTCGAGCAGTTGTCCTGTACTGACCGTAGGCCGATTGTTTTTTCTCCGGGCACTCCGGCTTTACTCCACCTCCAAAACATGGCACGTCCTTAAGTGACCCTGACTGTTATTAGGACGTTAAACAAAATAAACAAAACCAAACGGGAACATAAGGCGGCATACAAAACAATGAGATCAACCGTAAAAGGCTCGACAGCACAAAACAATAAGTAAAATATAGATAAAAGAGCGAGGCACTTACCATCAAATACATGTCGACTGTCTCGTCAATAAGTGGACAGATAATACTAATGATAGGCTTCCTAATCCACGGATCAGTCCCCCAAACCAAAGGCTTCCTCATCCACGGATTAGTCCCACAAACCAAAGGCTTCCTAATCCACGGATCAGTCACCCAAACCAAAGGCTTCCTAATCCACGGATCAGTCCCCCAAACCAAAGGCTTCCTAATCCACGGATCAGTCCCCCAAACCAAAGGCTTCCTAATCCACGGATCAGTCCCCCAAACCAAAGGCTTCCTAATCCACGGATCAGTCCCCCAAACCAAAGGCTTCCTAATCCACGGATTAGTCCCCCAAACCAAAGGCTTCCTAATCCACGGATCAGTCCCCCAAACCAAAGGCTTCCTAATCCACGGATCAGTCCCCCCAACCAAAGGCTGTCTAATCCACGGATTAGTCCCCCAAACCAAAGGCTTCCTAATCCACGGATCAGTCCCCCAAACCAAAGGCTTCCTCATCCACGGATTAGTCCCACAAACCAAAGGCTTCCTAATCCACGGATCAGTCACCCAAACCAAAGGCTTCCTAATCCACGGATCAGTCCCCCAAACCAAAGGCTTCCGAATCCACGGATCAGTCCCCCAAACCAAAGGCTTCCTAATCCACGGATCAGTCCCCCAAACCAAAGGCTTCCTAATCCACGGATCAGTCCCCCAAACCAAAGGCTTCCTAATCCACGGATCAGTCCCCCAAACCAAAGGCTTCCTAATCCACGGATCAGTCCCCCCAACCAAAGGCTGTCTAATCCACGGATTAGTCCCCCAAACCAAAGGCTTCCTAATCCACGGATCAGTCCCCCAAACCAAAGGCTTCCTAATCCACGGATCAGTCCCCCCAACCAAAGGCTGTCTAATCCACGGATTAGTCCCCCAAACCAAAGGCTTCCTAATCCACGGATCAGTCCCCCAAACCAAAGGCTGTCTAATCCACGGATTAGTCCCCCCAACCAAAGGCTTCCTAATCCACGGATTAGTCCCCCAAACCAAAGGCTTCCTAATCCATGGATCAGTCCCCCAAACCAAAGGCTTTCTAATCCACGGATCATTCCCCCAAACCAAAGGGTTTCTAATCCACGGATCAGTCCCCCAAACCAAAGGCTTTCTAATCCACGGATCAGTCCCCCAAACCAAAGGCTTCCTAATCCATCGATTAGTCCCACAAACCAAAGGCTTCCTAATCCACGGATCAGTCCCACAAACCAAAGGCTTCCTAATCCACGGATCAGTCCCACAAACCAAAGGCTTCCTAATCCACGGATCAGTCCCACAAACCAAAGGCTTCCTAATCCACGGATCAGTCCCCCAAACCAAAGGCTGTCTAATCCACGGATTAGTCCCCCCAACCAAAGGCTTCCTAATCCACGGATTAGTCCCCCAAACCAAAGGCTTCCTAATCCATGGATCAGTCCCCCAAACCAAAGGCTTTCTAATCCACGGATCATTCCCCCAAACCAAAGGCTTTCTAATCCACGGATCAGTCCCCCAAACCAAAGGCTTTCTAATCCACGGATCAGTCCCCCAAACCAAAGGCTTCCTAATCCATCGATTAGTCCCACAAACCAAAGGCTTCCTAATCCACGGATCAGTCCCACAAACCAAAGGCTTCCTAATCCACGGATCAGTCCCACAAACCAAAGGCTTCCTAATCCACTGATCAGTCCCACAAACCAAAGGCTTCCTAATCCACGGATTAGTCCCACAAAGACAACACATACAAAATTGTCAATAACAGACTTCGTGTTGACAAGTGAAATCTGTCGATAATAGACTTGGCATTACATAACAAATCTAACCTTTCGATAGCAGACTTCGCGTTTACATAACAGATCTAACCTTTCGATAGCAGACTTCGCGTTTACAATTCAATGGGTATTGGGCAACAGGCAAAAGCCTATATAAGCCCTCTCCCTTTGGTGGTATAATGGACTGCATACATAAATAGTATAATATATAGCATCAATAATATTGTAGAAATAATATCAATGAAGCTAAACAAAAAATGGCCACAATTAACACTGCAGCACGGATCAACAGATACCACATGAATAATAAAGTTTAGTTACCTCCCTTAACAACATGTTTACAAACTAGGGAAGGAAGCGTTTTAGATACACAGATTAATCTATATTTAGAACCGCATGGTGAAGCAGAAGGTTAGCTTAGCATTGAAGAATACAAACAAGGAGGGGAACACGTTCACTGTTTTTAGTTAGGGCCGAGAGTATTAAAGCTGTAAAAGAAGGCAATTTCAAACTGAGATAGCTTATTGTAACGAGAGGACGAGCATTGACCAAGTTTGGGAAACAGTTGAGTATCGCCCTGGATGGCATATATTCCACGTGGCTGTACGTTATAGACCTAGTGTAAGTATGGATACGTTTACTAGGCTAATTGGTTTAGGAGGTCCGTGGTGCAATAAAGTCACTATGAATAAAACATTACTCCCACGTGACCCACCTTGGAACCTGGAGGGGGTGTCAGTGACAAGTCACAAATTGATACTCATTGCATTTTACTTCAACTCATACACACTGTCATCCAATCCTTACCGGCCACCTTCATTCACATATATACCAACACCCACATTTCAAATATATCTTCAAAAGACTTCATGGTAAGATAAGAAATCCATCATAACTATTGCAGTCAGCAACTCGTGCTGTAATTGTGCTAATAATTATCAAGCAGGAAAACATTCTTTAAAGTGCCATATCTGTATCATTTTTGAGATAATTACCAAACCGTCATTATTATTCAAAACTGATAGGAGACAAATGTAATTCAAAACCTATAGAAAACAAAAAGGGTACCGACATAATAAAAAAAACTGTCAATCTAATTCAAAACCAATAAAAAAGCAACAGAGAATACTGGCATAATCACAAAACGTTAATTGTAATTCAGAACCGATCAAACGAAGGCGGATTAGGAGAAAAAATACTTGTAAAATGAGAGAAATGTGTTCGGACGGACAGCAGTCGTTGCTGCACTATCGACAATCGTCACACCTGTCGATAATGTGATTATGCGAGTGGCACTTTTGTCTCGGGTGAATTATGTTATCATGTTGGGACACTTTTGTCTCGGGTGAATTATATTATCATGTTGTGACACTTTTGTCTCGGGTGAATTATGTTATCATGTTGTGACACTTTTGTCTCGGGTGAATTATGTTATCATGTTGTGACACTTTTGTCTCGGGTGAATTATATCATCATGTTGTGACACTTTTGTCTCGGGTGAATTATGTTATCATGCTGTGACGCTTTTGTCTCGGGTGAATTATGTTATCATGTTGTGACACTTTTGTCTCGGGTGAATTATGTTATCATGTTGTGACACTTTTGTCTCGGGTGAATTATATCATCATGTTGTGACACTTTTGTCTCGGGTGAATTATGTCATCATGTTGTGACACTTTTGTCTCGGGTGAATTATGTTATCATGTTGTGACACTTTCGTCTCGGGTGAATTATATCATCATGTTGTGACACTTTCGTCTCGGGTGAATTATATCATCATGTTGTGACAATTTTGTCTCGGGTGAATTATATCATCATATTGTGACACTTTTGTCTCGGGTGAATTATATCATCATGTTGTGACATTTTTGTCTCGGGTGAATTATGTTATCATGTTGTGACATTTTCGTCTCGGGTGAATTATATCATCATGTTGTGACATTTTTGTCTCGGGTGAATTATGTTATCATGCTGTGACACTTTCGTCTCGGGTGAATTATGTTATCATGCTGTGACACTTTTGTCTCGGGTGAATTATGTTATCATGCTGTGACACTTTTGTCTCGGGTGAATTATGTTATCATGCTGTGACACTTTTGTCTCGGGTGAATTATGTTATCATGCTGTGACACTTTTGTCTCGGGTGAATTATGTTATCATGTTGTGACATTTTCGTCTGGGGTGAATTATGTTATCATGCTGTGACACTTTTGTCTCGGGTGAATTATGTTATCATGTTGTGACATTTTCGTCTGGGGTGAATTATGTTATCATGCTGTGACACTTTTGTCTCGGGTGAATTATGTCATCATGTTTTTTCATTAGTAGTCGAAGGTGGTTTTTATTAGTGATTTGCCCACATCTTGTTAGAAAGAAAGATACCACAATGAGTCAGATTTCCTATCTTATACCTAATGTTACCTGTACCTAGCTGAAGGAAATGAAACAATAACAGTAAAACACACTCCCTCCACCGTAATCAGGTTTCTCCTCGTCACGTAATACAGGCGTATAACTGGTGTTCTAAACAGTATACAGTACATCATTTATAGCGACAAGGCCTATTTTATGATGGAGCGTTTCCTCTCATCCTTTGAAGATATTAATTAAATCTGTGGAAGACAATGCCAGATCATTGTAAAAGAGAGTACGCTAAATTAGAACCACTTTCAGAGTGGGTCAAATTAATCATTACTCAAAGAGAACAGACTATGCATGTAGCTAATAGATATTCGAAATGAAATCCATTTTCACCTAATATCTAAACCAAACCGACTGATCTTATTACAGAATGAGAGTCTGTCTGAGGAGAGACCATTCCGTGTCTGTCTGAGGACGGACCATTCAGTGTCTGTCTGAGGAGAGACCATTCAGTGTCTGTCTGAGGAGAGACCATTCAGTATATGTCTGAGGAACCATTCAGTGTCTGTCTGAGGACGGACCATTCAGTATCTGTCTGAGGAGAGACCATTCAGTGTCTGTCTGAGGACGGACCATTCAGTATCTGTCTGAGGACGGACCATTCAGTATCTGTCTGAGGACGGACCATTCAGTGTCTGTCTGAGGACGGACCATTCAGTGTCTGTCTGAGGAGAGACCATTCCGTGTCTGTCTGAGGACGGACCATTCCGTGTCTGTCTGAGGACGGACCATTCAGTGTCTGTCTGAGGACGGACCATTCAGTGTCTGTCTGAGGACAGACCATTCAGTATCTGTCTGAGGACGGACCATTCAGTATCTGTCTGAGGAGAGACCATTCAGTATATGTCTGAGGAGAGACCATTCAGAATCTGTCTGAGGACGGACCATTCAGTGTCTGTCTGAGGATAGACCATTTAGAGTCTGTCTGAGGAGAGACCATTCAGTATCTGTCTGAGGAGAGACCATTCAGTGTCTGTCTGAGGATAGACCATTCAGTATCTGTCTGAGGATAGACCATTCAGTGTCTGTCTGAGGAGAGACCATTCAGTGTCTGTCTGAGGAGAGACCATTCCGTGTCTGTCTGAGGACGGACCATTCAGTATCTGTTTGAGGAGAGACCATTCAGTGTCTGTCTGAGGAGAGACCATTCAGTATCTGTTTGAGGAGAGACCATTCAGTGTCTGTCTGAGGAGAGACCATTCAGTATATGTCTGAGGAGAGACCATTCAGTGTCTGTCTGAGGAGAGACCATTCAGTATCTGTCTGAGGAGAGACCATTCAGTATCTGTCTGAGGACGGACCATTCAGTGTCTGTCTGAGGAGAGACCATTCAGTGTCTGTCTGAGGAGAGACCATTCAGTGTCTGTCTGAGGAGAGACCATTCAGTGTCTGTCTGAGGACGGACCATTCAGTATCTGTCTGAGGACGAACCATTCAGTGTCTGTCTGAGGACGGACCATTCAGTATCTGTCTGAGGAGAGACCATTCAGTATCTGTCTGAGGAGAGACCATTCAGTATATGTCTGAGGACGGACCATTCAGTATATGTCTGAGGACGGACCATTCAGTATCTGTCTGAGGAGAGACCATTCAGTGTCTGTCTGAGGACGAACCATTCAGTGTCTGTCTGAGGACGGACCATTCAGTATCTGTCTGAGGAGAGACCATTCAGTATCTGTCTGAGGAGAGAACATTCAGTATATGTCTGAGGACGGACCATTCAGTATCTGTCTGAGGAGAGACCATTCAGTATCTGTCTGAGGAGAGAACATTCAGTGTCTATCTGAGGACGGACCATTCAGTATCTGTCTGAGGAGAGACCATTCAGTATCTGTCTGAGGAGAGACCATTCAGTATCTGTCTGAGGACGGACCATTCAGTATATGTCTGAGGACGGACTATTCAGTGTCTGTCTGAGGACGGACCATTCAGTATCTGTCTGAGGACTGAATATTCAGTGTCTGTCTGAGGAGAGACCATTCAGAATCTGTCTGAGGACGGACCATTCAGTATATGTCTGAGGACGGACCATTCAGTATCTGTCTGAGGAGAGACCATTCAGTATCTGTCTGAGGAGAGACCATTCAGTGTCTGTCTGAGGACGGACCATTCAGAATCTGTCTGAGGAGAGACCATTCAGAATCTGTCTGAGGAGAGACCATTCAGTGTCTGTCTGAGGACGGACTATTCAGTGTCTGTCTGAGGACGGACCATTCAGTATCTGTCTGAGGACGGACCATTCAGAATCTGTCTATCATATTGATTTTTTTTGTGTGAAAATAAATTTTAATAAAAAGCGTAATACTATCCTTGCATACATTATCTAGTTATTTGTTACAATTTTTCATTCATGTTGCTATGGATACGAATACATATGGGTACATATAAAAAGATTGCCAGAACAGCCTCGAACGAAGCTCCAACACGATCTTTCCCACCAAACAGTCTCGAACGTAGCTCCAACACGATCTATTCCACAAAACAGTCTCGAACGTAGCTCCTTCAACACGATCTATACCACCAAACAGCCTCGAACGTAGCTCCTTCAACACGATCTATCACACCAAACAGCCTCGAACGTAGCTCCTTCAACACGATCTATCCCACCAAACAGCCTCGAACGTAGCTCCTCCAACACGATCTATCACACCAAACAGCCTCGAACGTAGCTCCTTCAACACGATCTATCACACCAAACAGTCTCGAACGTAGCTCCTTCAACACGATCTATCCCACCAAACAGCCTCGAACGTAGCTCCTTCAACACGATCTATACCACCAAACAGCCTCGAACGTAGCTCCTTCAACAGAGCTATCCCACCAAACAGCCTCGAACGTAGCTCCTTCAACACAGCTATCACACCAAACAGCCTCGAACGTAGCTCCTTCAACAGAGCTATCCCACCAAACAGCCTCGAACGTAGCTCCTTCAACAGAGCTATCCCACCAAACAGCCTCGAACGTAGCTCCTTCAACACAGCTATCACACCAAACAGCCTCGAACGTAGCTCCTTCAACACGATCTATCCCACCAAACAGCCTCGAACGTAGCTCCTTCAACACGAGCTATCCCACCAAACAGCCTCGAACGTAGCTCCTTCAACACGATCTATCACACCAAACAGCCTCGAACGTAGCTCCTACAACACGATCTATACCACCAAACAGTCTCGAACGTAGCTGGTAAAAAAGGAGGTCACAGGGACTCAATATTATAAATGCCAATAATCTCAAATACATATTTTATTTGTGTCTCAAAACACAACAATTCTTGTCTGAGCAATAACTTTCAAACAATTAAAAATATTTTGGTTTGATTTTCAACATATCAATATATCATGATTATGGAGAAAGATTAAAAAATTATCGTTCAATTTTGTCAATATTTGTGAAATCAGAAATTGACTCCTCATTTCACTGACAATCGATATGGTCTGTGACCTGACCATAATATGATGTCATATCATTACCACCTAACCTAAAGGTATTTATATACACAAATAAAAGGTATCGCTGATAGGGACAAACATGATAGGGACAAACACGATAGGGACAAACACGATAGGGACAAACACGATAGGGACAAACACGATAGGGACAAATACGATAGGGACAAACACGATAGGGACAAACACGATAGGGACAAACACGATAGGGACAAACACGATAGGGACAAACACGATAGGGACAAATACGATAGGGACAAACACGATAGGGACAAACACGATAGGGACAAACATGATAGGGACAAACACGATAGGGACAAACACGACAGGGACAAACACGATAGGGACAAACACGATAGGGACAAACACGATAGAGACAAACACGATAGGGACAAACACGATAGGAACAAACACGACAGGGACAAACACGATAGGGACAAACACGATAGGGACAAACACGACAGGGACAAACACAATAGGGACAAACACGATAGAGACAAACACGATAGGGACAAACACGATAGGGACAAACACGATAGGGACAAATACCTAAATTGGCACTCCCCTTTAGTTATCAGAACAGAAACGAATATGAAACAGTTTAACGAGAAATATACCTCTACGCTATCCATGAGAACAAGAATATATCTATGTTAGAGAATGATGTGTATGTGTGTGGAATTCGCTTATTATGTATTGTTTATTTCTCTATATATATTTGTTTGAACCGATGAGTCGTTAGGCTCAAGGTAATAAAGAACTCAGCTTTACCATCTTCCATGCCAGAACCCATACCGGTACCGCATATTTGTATGACAAACCGCCGCTGTGGATGGGATGTGTAAATAAAACGTCATGTAAGCCCCAGGGGAATATACAGACGATCGACGACAGGGTCGGTACGACAGCAAACATTTAAACAAATCAAGGGCAACCTTATCCAATTCGTTATTTCTCTATGGGTCTGGTGGGAATTGAGACCTCTGCATTCAATATTCCGTTAATGTAAAACTAAGATTTGTATCAGTGAAATGTAAAATATGACCATTCCATAGTTGTACCGATAAAGTTATTGGTGCCGGCTACTTAAATTTATCTTAAACTATGAGATTCATATCGACTATACTACACTAATGTGGACGTCAACTTATTGACCATAGCTCCTTCAGTTGGTTGGATGTTAAACACCCACGTGTTAATGAAGCTCTAACTCAAAGCCCATGAACGATGCGAAATATCAAAGGAAAAAACTGTGCATATAGATCAATAAAACGTGCGAGGTGAATATGACAAGGTATTCGAGAACAGTTATGGCCAGGTGTTACAGAAGAGTAATGGCCAGGTTTTTACTGAAGAGTAATGACCAGGTGTTACAGAAGAGTAATGACCAGGTGTTACAGAAGAGTAATGACCAGGTGTTACAGAAGAGTAATGGTCAGGTGTAACAGAAGAGTAATGACCAGGTGTTACAGAAGAGTAATGACCAGGTGTTACAGAAGAGTAATGACCAGGTGTTACAGAAGAGTAATGACCAGGTGTTTCAGAAGAGTAATGACCAGGTGTAACAGAAGAGTAATGGCCAGGTTTTTACTGAAGAGTAATGACCAGGTATTACAGAAGAGTAATGACCAGGTGTTACAGAAGAGTAATGACCAGGTGTTACAGAAGAGTAATGACCAGGTGTTACAGAAGAGTAATGACCAGGTGTTACAAAAGAGTAATGACTAGGTGTAACAGAAGAGTAATGACCAGGTGTTACAGAAGAGTAATGGCCAGGTGTTACAGAAGAGTAATGACCAGGTGTTACAGAAGAGTAATGACCAGGTGTTACGGAAGAGTAATGGCCAGGTGTTACAGAAGAGTAATGACCAGGTGTTACAGTGGAGTAATGACCAGGTGTTACAGAAGAGTAATGACCAGGTGTTACAGAAGAGTAATGGTCAGGTGTTACAGAAGAGTAATGGCCAGGTGTTACGGAGGAGTAATGACCAGGTGTTACAGAAGTGTAATGGTCAGGTGTTACAGAAGAGTAATGACCAGGTGTTACAGAAGAGTAATGACCAGATGTTACAGAAGAGTAATGGCCAGGTTTTTACTGAAGAGTAATGACCAGGTGTTACAGAAGAGTAATGGCCAGATGTTACAGAAGAGTAATGACCAGGTGTAACAGAAGAGTAATGACCAGGTGTTACAGAAGAGTAATGACCAGGTGTTACAAAAGAGTAATGACCAGGTGTTACAGAAGAGTAATGACCAGGTGTTACAGAAGAGTAATGACCAGGTGTTACAGAAGAGTAATGACCAGGTGTTTCAGAGGAGTAATGGCCAGGTGTTTCAGAAGAGTAATGACCAGGTGTTACAGAAGAGTAATGACCAGGTGCTACAGAAGAGTAATGGTCAGGTGTTACAGAAGAGTAATGACCAGGTGTTACAAAAGAGTAATGACCAGGTGTTACAAAAGAGTAATGGTCAGGTGTTACAGAAGAGTAATGACCAGGTGTTTCAGAAGAGTAATGGTCAGGTGTTACAGAGGAGTAATGGTCATGTGTTACAGAAGAGTAATGGCCAGGTTTTTACTGAAGAGTAATGGCCAGGTGTTTCAGAAGAGTAATGACCAGGTGTTACAGAGGAGTAATGGTCAGGTGTTACACAAGAGTAATGACCAGGTGTTACAGAAGAGTAATGGCCAGGTGTTACAGAAGAGTAATGACCAGGTGTTACAGAAGAGTAATGACCAGGTGTTACAGAAGAGTAATGGTCAGGTGTTACAGAAGAGTAATGACCAGCTGTTAAAGGAGAATAATGACCAGGTGTTACAAAAGAGTAATGGCCAGGTGTTACAGAGGAGTAATGACCAGGTGTTACAGAAGAGTAATGACCAGGTGTTACACAAGAGTAATGGCCAGGTGTTACAGAAGAGTAATGACCAGGTGTTACAGAAGAGTAATGACCAGGTGTTACAGAAGAGTAATGACCAGGTGTTACAGAAGAGTAATGACCAGGTGTTACAGAAGAGTAATGACCAGGTGTTACAGAAGAGTAATGACCAGGTGTTACAGAGGAGTAATGACCAGGTGTTACAGAAGAGTAATGACCAGGTGTTACAGAAGAGTAATGACCAGGTGTTACAGAAGAGTAATGACCAGGTGTTACAGAAGAGTAATGGCCAGGTTTTTACTGAAGAGTAATGACCAGGTGTTACAGAAGTGTAATGGCCAGGTTTTTACTGAACAGTAATGACCAGGTGTTACAGAAGAGTAATGACCAGGTGTTACAGAAGAGTAATGACCAGGTGTTTCAGAAGAGTAATGACCAGGTGTTACAAAAGAGTAATGACCAGGTGTTACAGAAGAGTAATGGTCAGGTGTTACGGAAGAGTAATGACCAGGTGTTACAAAAGAGTAATGACCAGGTGTTACAAAAGAGTAATGGTCAGGTGTTACAGAAGAGTAATGGCCAGGTTTTTACTGAAGAGTAATGACCAGGTGTTACAGAAGAGTAATGGCCAGGTGTTACAGAAGAGTAATGACCAGGTGTTACAGAAGAGTAATGGCCAGGTGTTACAGAAGAGTAATGACCAGGTGTTACAGAAGAATAATGACCAGGTGTTACAAAAGAGTAATGGTCAGATGTTACAGAAGAGTAATGACCAGCTGTTAAAGGAGAATAATGACCAGGTGTTACAGAAGAGTAATGGCCAGGTGTTACAGAGGAGTAATGACCAGGTGTTACACAAGAGTAATGACCAGGTATTACACAAGAGTAATGACCAGGTGTTACACAAGAGTAATGGCCAGGTGTTACAGAAGAGTAATGACCAGGTGTTACAGAAGAGTAATGACCAGGTGTTACAGAAGAGTAATGACCAGGTGTTACAGAAGAGTAATGACCAGGTGTTACAGAAGAGTAATGACCAGGTGTTACAGAAGAGTAATGACCAGGTGTTACAGTGGAGTAATGACCAGGTGTTACAGAAGAGTAATGACCAGGTGTTACAGAAGAGTAATGACCAGGTGTTACAGAAGAGTAATGACCAGGTGTTACAGAAGAGTAATGACCAGGTGTTACAGAAGAGTAATGACCAGGTGTTACAGAAGAGTAATGACCAGGTGTTACAGAGGAGTAATGACCAGGTGTTACAGAAGAGTAATGACCAGGTGTTACAGAAGAGTAATGACCAGGTGTTACAGAAGAGTAATGACCAGGTGTTACAGAAGAGTAATGGCCAGGTTTTTACTGAAGAGTAATGACCAGGTGTTACAGAAGTGTAATGGCCAGGTTTTTACTGAACAGTAATGACCAGGTGTTACAGAAGAGTAATGACCAGGTGTTACAGAAGAGTAATGACCAGGTGTTTCAGAAGAGTAATGACCAGGTGTTACAAAAGAGTAATGACCAGGTGTTACAGAAGAGTAATGGTCAGGTGTTACAGAAGAGTAATGACCAGGTGTTACAAAAGAGTAATGACCAGGTGTTACAAAAGAGTAATGGTCAGGTGTTACAGAAGAGTAATGGCCAGGTTTTTACTGAAGAGTAATGACCAGGTGTTACAGAAGAGTAATGGCCAGGTGTTACAGAAGAGTAATGACCAGGTGTTACAGAAGAGTAATGGCCAGGTGTTACAGAAGAGTAATGACCAGGTGTTACAGAAGAGTAATGACCAGGTGTTACAGAAGAGTAATGGTCAGGTGTTACAGAAGAGTAATGACCAGCTGTTAAAGGAGAATAATGACCAGGTGTTACAGAAGAGTAATGGCCAGGTGTTACAGAGGAGTAATGACCAGGTGTTACACAAGAGTAATGACCAGGTATTACACAAGAGTAATGACCAGGTATTACACAAGAGTAATGACCAGGTGTTACACAAGAGTAATGGCCAGGTGTTACAGAAGAGTAATGACCAGGTGTTACAGAAGAGTAATGACCAGGTGTTACAGAAGAGTAATGACCAGGTGTTACAGAAGAGTAATGACCAGGTGTTACAGTGGAGTAATGACCAGGTGTTACAGAAGAGTAATGGTCAGGTGTTACAGAAGAGTAATGGCCAGGTTTTTACTGAAGAGTAATGGTCAGGTGTTACAGAAGAGTAATGGCCAGGTTTTTACTGAAGAGTAATGACCAGGTGTTACAGAAGAGTAATGACCAGGTGTTACAGAAGAGTAATGACCAGGTGTTACAGAAGAGTAATGACCAGCTGTTACAGAAGAGTAATGACCAGGTGTTACAGAAGAGTAATGACCAGGTGTTTCAGAAGAGTAATGAACAGGTGTAACAGAAGAGTAATGGCCAGGTTTTTACTGAAGAGTAATGACCAGGTATTACAGAAGAGTAATGACCAGGTGTTACAGAAGAGTAATGACCAGCTGTTAAAGGAGAATAATGACCAGGTGTTACAGAAGAGTAATGACCAGGTGTTACAGAGGAGTAATGACCAGGTGTTACACAAGAGTAATGACCAGGTATTACACAAGAGTAATGACCAGGTGTTACACAAGAGTAATGGCCAGGTGTTACAGAAGAGTAATGACCAGGTGTTACAGAAGAGTAATGGCCAGGTGTTACAGAAGAGTAATGACCAGGTGTTACAGAAGAGTAATGACCAGGTGTTACAGAAGAGTAATGGCCAGGTGTTACAGAAGAGTAATGACCAGGTGTTACAGTGGAGTAATGACCAGGTGTTACAGAAGAGTAATGACCAGGTGTTACAGAAGAGTAATGGTCAGGTGTTACAGAAGAGTAATGGCCAGGTTTTTACTGAAGAGTAATGACCAGGTGTTACAGAAGAGTAATGGCCAGATGTTACAGAAGAGTAATGACCAGGTGTAACAGAAGAGTAATGACCAGGTGTTACAGAAGAGTAATGACCAGGTGTTACAAAAAAGTAATGGTCAGGTGTTACAGAAGAGTAATGGTCAGGTGTTACAGAAGAGTAATGACCAGATGTTACAAAAGAGTAATGACCAGATGTTACAAAAGAGTAATGGTCAGGTGTTACAGAAGAGTAATGACCAGGTGTTTCAGAAGAGTAATGGTCAGGTGTTACAGAGGAGTAATGGTCAGGTGTTACAGAAGAGTAATGGCCAGGTTTTTACTGAAGAGTAATGGCCAGGTGTTTCAGAAGAGTAATGACCAGGTGTTACAGAGGAGTAATGGTCAGGTGTTACAGAAGAGTAATGACCAGGTGTTACAGAAGAGTAATGGCCAGGTGTTACAGAAGAGTAATGACCAGGTGTTACAGAAGAGTAATGACCAGGTGTTACAGAAGAGTAATGACCAGGTGTTACAGAAGAGTAATGGTCAGGTGTTACAGAAGAGTAATGACCAGCTGTTAAAGGAGAATAATGACCAGGTGTTACAGAAGAGTAATGGCCAGGTGTTACAGAGGAGTAATGACCAGGTGTTACAGAAGAGTAATGACCAGGTGTTACACAAGAGTAATGGCCAGGTGTTACAGAAGAGTAATGACCAGGTGTTACAGAAGAGTAATGACCAGGTGTTACAGAAGAGTAATGACCAGGTGTTACAGAAGAGTAATGACCAGGTGTTACAGAGGAGTAATGACCAGGTGTTACAGAAGAGTAATGACCAGGTGTTACAGAAGAGTAATGACCAGGTGTTACAGAAGAGTAATGACCAGGTGTTACAGAAGAGTAATGGCCAGGTTTTTACTGAAGAGTAATGACCAGGTGTTACAGAAGTGTAATGGCCAGGTTTTTACTGAACAGTAATGACCAGGTGTTACAGAAGAGTAATGACCAGGTGTTTCAGAAGAGTAATGACCAGGTGTTACAAAAGAGTAATGACCAGGTGTTACAGAAGAGTAATGGTCAGGTGTTACAGAAGAGTAATGACCAGGTGTTACAAAAGAGTAATGACCATGTGTTACAAAAGAGTAATGGTCAGGTGTTACAGAAGAGTAATGGCCAGGTTTTTACTGAAGAGTAATGACCAGGTGTTACAGAAGAGTAATGGTCAGGTGTTTCAGAAGAGTAATAGCCAGGTTTTTACTGAAGAGTAATGACCAGGTGTTACAGAAGAGTAATGGTCAGGTGTTACAGAAGAGTAATGGCCAGGTGTTACAGAAGGGTAATGACCAGGTGTTACACAAGAGTAATGACCAGGTATTACACAAGAGTAATGACCAGGTGTTACACAAGAGTAATGGCCAGGTGTTACAGAAGAGTAATGACCAGGTGTTACAGAAGAGTAATGACCAGGTGTTACAGAAGAGTAATGACCAGGTGTTACAGAAGAGTAATGACCAGGTGTTACAGAAGAGTAATGACCAGGTGTTACAGAAGAGTAATGACCAGGTGTTACAGAAGAGTAATGGTCAGGTGTTACAGAAGAGTAATGACCAGGTGTTACAGAAGAGTAATGGTCAGGTGTTACAGAAGAGTAATGGCCAGGTTTTTACTGAAGAGTATTGACCAGGTGTTACAGAAGAGTAATGACCAGGTGTTACAGAAGAGTAATGACCAGGTGTTACAGAAGAGTAATAACCAGGTATTACAGAAGAGTAATGACCAGGTGTTTCAGAAGAGTAATGACCTGGTGTTACAGAAGAGTAATGACCAGGTGTTACAGTGGAGTAATGACCAGGTGTTACAGAAGAGTAATGACCAGGTGTTACAGAAGAGTAATGACCAGGTGTTACAGAAGAGTAATGACCAGGTGTTACAGAAGAGTAATGACCAGGTGTTACAGAAGAGTAATGACCAGGTGTTACAGAAGAGTAATGACCAGGTGTTACAGAAGAGTAATGGCCAGGTGTTACAGAAGAGTAATGGCCAGGTGTTACAGAAGAGTAATGACCAGGTGTTACAGAAGAGTAATGACCAGGTGTTACAGAAGAGTAATGACCAGGTGTTTCAGAAGAGTAATGACCAGGTGTTACAGAAGAGTAATGACCAGGTGTTACAGAAGAGTAATGACCAGGTGTTACAGAAGAGTAATGACCAGGTGTTACAGAAGAGTAATGACCAGGTGTTACAGAAGAGTAATGGTCAGGTGTTACAGAAGAGTAATGACCAGGTGTTACAGAAGAGTAATGACCAGGTGTTACAGAAAAGTAATGGCCAGGTGTTACAGTGGAGTAATGACCAGGTGTTACAGAAGAGTAATGACCAGGTGTTTCAGAAGAGTAATGACCAGGTGTTTCAGAAGAGTAATGACCAGGTGTTACAGAAGAGTAATGATCAGGTGTTACAGAAGAGTAATGACCAGGTGTTACAGAAGAGTAATGACCAGGTGTTACAGAAGAGTAATGACCAGGTCTTACAGAAGAGTAATGACCAGGTGTTACAGAAGAGTAATGACCAGGTGTTACAGAAGAGTAATGACCAGGTGTTACAGAAGAGTAATGACCAGGTGTTACAGAAGAGTAATGGTCAGGTGTTACAGAAGAGTAATGACCAGGTGTTACAGAAGAGTAATGACCAGGTGTTACAGAAGAGTAATGACCAGGTGTTACAGTGGAGTAATGACCAGGTGTTACAGTAGAGTAATGACCAGGTGTTACAGAAGAGTAATGACCAGGTGTTACAGAAGAGTAATGACCAGGTGTTACAGAAGAGTAATGACCAGGTGTTACAGAGGAGTAATGGCCAGGTGTTACAGTGGAGTAATGACCAGGTGTTACAGAAGAGTAATGGTCATGTGTTACAAACGAGTAATGACCAGGTGTTACAGAAGAGTAATGACCAGGTGTTACAGAAGAGAAATGGCCAGATGTTACAGTGGGGTAATGACCAGGTGTTACAGAAGAGTAATGACCAGGTGTTACAGAAGAGTAATGGTCAGGTGTTACAGAAGAGTAATGACCAGGTGTTACTGAAGAGTAATGACCAGGTGTTACAGAAGAGTAATGGTCAGGTGTTACAGAAGAGTAATGACCAGGTGTTTCAGAAGAGTAATGGTCAGGTGTTACAGAAGAGTAATGATCAGGTGTTACAGAAGAGTAATGACCAGGTATTACAGAAGAGTAATGACCAGGTGTTTCAGAAGAGTAATGACCAGGTGTTACATTGGAGTAATGACCAGGTGTTACAGAAGAGTAATGACCAGGTGTTACAGAAGAGTAATGGTCAGGTGTTACAGAAGAGTAATGACCAGGTGTTACAGAAGAGTAATGACCAGGTGTTACAGAAGAGTAATGACCAGGTGTTACAGAAGAGTAATGACCAGGTGTTACAGTGGAGTAATGACCAGGTGTTACAGAAGAGTAATGACCAGGTGTTACAGAAGAGTAATGACCAGGTGTTACAGAAGAGTAATGACCAGGTGTTACAGAGGAGTAATGGCCAGGTGTTACAGAAGAGTAATGGTCAGGTGTTACAGAAGAGTAATGACCAGGTGTTACAAAAGAGTAATGACCAGGTGTTACAGAAGAGTAATGACCAGGTGTTACAGAAGAGTAATGGTCAGGTGTTACAGAAGAGTAATGACCAGGTGTTACAGTGGAGTAATGACCAGGTGTTACAGAAGAGTAATGACCAGGTGTTACAGTGGAGTATTGACCAGGTGTTACAGAAGAGTAATGGCCAGGTGTTACAGAAGAGTAATGGTCAGGTGTTACAGAAGAGTAATGACCAGGTGTTGCAGAAGAGTAATGACCAGGTGATATCAGCTATGTTAACCCATGTAAAATATGTATAGTACAATGTTCACAAATTAAGAATCTGGGAAACTACAACATCTACGCACCAACTGCATATTTGAATTGATGATGACGACGGGAATATACTATATCCTGAATAAAAGTACAAATTTTGAAATGTGTTTGTTGTTTTCCTAATGTAGTTAGTACCTTTCATGAAAATCTTTATATTTAACTTTTCAATAACAAGAAAACGCTGCAAGATTTCTATTAAGGTTAAACATTCCATCCCCTAAAAAAATTACCAAAAAGACTATATATTCCAGAAGCCTTCAATGGGATAGTGACGGGAAAACGATATCTTACCGTAGGGTACAGTTTTCAAAGTGGATTAGCTTTCATCCCGAGATCAAAATCACCTCATTCATCTGCACGATAACCACACTGCTTTCGCCTGCAGTTAAAGCGGCTGATCACTTGATCCTTGTCTACAAACACAATTATTTGTCAGTTAACAAAAAAGAACTAGGATGGCTTAATAGACATTGGTCATGTTAGCAAAGCATTAATTTATAGGTACCACAGCCGTAATATCATAAATAAGCATTGATGTCACAGTATGATCCTACTCAATCAAGACCTGGAATATCTCTTAAGAACTTTCATTGAACTTTAAACATGTTACTGATTCTTTTTTTTTCTTTTTTTTTCATTATTATTATTTTTATTTTAGATCTTATTGAAATATCTCCAGACTTACGGATTCTCGTCGCTTTCTAGAAATTAAATAAGGAGATACAATAAAATCAGATACATGTATATGTAGCTTTTAAGGAAGGTTTAATGTTGTTTCAAACAATTGGAAAAAAGACGATTCTTAAACTAAACTTAATTGGTTGTTATTAACAAAAGTAAAGGTACAACTTCTATGTACAATACAACATGAAATCAAATAATCAATCAACTAAAAATGACATAAAAACAAAAGAAATGTAATTAAATACGGAGGAAAAGGACATCGGTTCAATCCAAAGTGAAAGAGAACATTAAGAATTTCAATTCAATCTTGCAAACGCTGAGCAACTAAGGTCGACGAAACCATGCAATCAGGAAGGTAAAACTAAGTTCAAGGATACAGTGGAATGAGGAATGTAAAACTAAGGTCAAGGATACAATGGAATGAGGAAGGTAAAACTAAGGTCAAGGATACAAGTCAATGAGGAATGTAAAACTAAGTTCAAGGATACAGTGGAATGATGAAGGTAAAACTAAGTTCAAGGATACAGTGGAATGAGGAATGTAAAACTAAGTTCAAGGATACAGTGGAATGAGGAAAGTAAAACTAAGGTCAAGGATACAATGGAATGATGAAGGTAAAAATAAGGTCAAGGATACAAGTCAATGAGGAAGGTAAAACTAAGGTCAAGGGTACAATAGAATGAGGAAGGTGAAATTAAGGTCAATAATACAAAGGAAAAAGAAAGGTAAAACTAAGGTCAAGGGAACAATGAAATGATGAAGGTAAACCTAAGGTCAGGGGTACAATGCAATGATGAAGGTAAACCTAAGGTCAGGGGTACAATGGAATGATGAAGGTAAACCTAAGGTCAGGGGTACAATGCAATGATGAAGGTAAACCTAAGGTCAGGGGTACACTGGAATGATGAAGGTAAACCTAAGGTCAGGGGTACAATGCAATGATGAAGGTAAACCTAAGGTCAGGGGTACAATGCAATGATGAAGGTAAACCTAAGGTCAGGAATACAATGGACTGATGAAGGTAAACCTAAGGTCAGGGGTACAATGGAATGATGAAGGTAAACCTAAGGTCAGGGGAACAATAGAATGATGAAGGTAAACCTAAGGTCAGGGGTACAATGCAATGATGAAGGTAAACCTAAGGTCAGGGATACAATGGAATGATGAAGGTAAATCTAAGGTCAGGGGTACAATGCAATGATGAAGGTAAACCTAAAGTCAGGGATACAATGGAATGATGCAGGTAAACCTAAGGTCAGGGGTACAATCGAATGATGAAGGTAAACCTAAGGTCAGGGATACAATGGAATGATGAAGGTAAACCTAAGGTCAGGGGTACAATGGAATGATGAAGGTAAACCTAAGGTCAGGGGTACAATGCAATGATGAAGGTAAACCTAAGGTCAGGGGTACAATGCAATGATGAAGGTAAAACTAAGGTCAGGGGTACAATGGAATGATGAAGGTAAACCTTAGGTCAGGGGTACAATGGAATGATGAAGGTAAACCTAAGGTCAGGGGTACAATGGAATGATGAAGGTAAACCTAAGGTCAGGGGTACAATGGAATGATGAAGGTAAACCTAAGGTCAGGGGTACAATGGAATGAGGAAGGTAACCTAAGGTCAGGGGTACAATAGAATGATGAAGGTAAACCAAAGGTCAGGGGTACAATGGAATGATGAAGGTAAACCTAAGGTCAGGGGAACAATAGAATGATGAAGGTAACCTAAGGTCAGGGGTACAATACAATGAGGAACGTGCTATTAACAGCGAGGGTCGCTTGAGGACGTACCATGTTTTTGAGGTGGAGAAAAGCCAGAGTACCCGAAAAACAACCACTGACTTACGGTCTGGTACCAGACAACTGCCCCACGTGACTTACGATCTGGTACCAGACAACTGCCCCTCGTGGGTTTCGAACTCCAACCCAGACGTTGAGGGTTAGTGACAAAGTGTCGGGACACCGTAACCACTCGGCCACCGCGGCACCTTTGATCCATTTAGAAAGATGTATATAGTTGTTAGATCACACAACTGTACACGATGTGTGATGTACAGACTATGGATGATCGTAACGAAGTGCATATGTGATTGCTATCATAGTTGAGATACAATGTAGGAATTGATGACAAATAATTTTATAACATTTGCAACGGTTTTGATAAAAAGATGACATCTACTTAGTTTCTGTGATATCTTTCATATTATGTCAGCTTATCCATTTTGGAAAATGAACTTAAATGCTGTCATGTTTTCAAGTAGAAAGCAGCGGTTTGTGATCAACAGGGGCCCCCGTTGGTGAACTTCTTTATTATCACTCGAAGTGTCGATTGTCCCATAGAGAATACACACACACACACGCACGCACGCACACACATACTACAAGTGCATAACTCCATGACATTTCTTTGTTCTCCAAAACATGGGGAAACACCCCCGCGGCTGCGGTATGTACAATGTACATTCTTGTATTACACCTACCAACGTTGAATATTTAAGTTAGGAAAACGGGGATGTAGGAGTTATTGTATTATATCGGTATGGGTCTATGCAGATAATTACAGCTTTTTATTTCATTTTATACGGACAAAATAATACACAATTTAAATTGTATACACGTTCTTGCGACATTTCGTATGTTTGTCGTTTCATAATACTGATTACCCGAAATTTTGAGCACCGTGTGCGGACGATGTTTGCGCGACGCGTGCACGCTGTTTTTGGTGTGTTGTGCAACGCCACAACTGTAATAAACCGGAAGTGAGGCTGGTCCATGAAGAAAGACACATGATAGTCCGGAACTTAGCTTGATCCATAAGTAAAGATACATAATAGTCCGGAATTTAGCTTGAGCCATTAGTAAAGATACATAATAGTCCGGAATTCAAGTTTAACCATAAGTAAAGATACATAATATACCGGAATTTAAATTGATCCATAAGGGAAGAAACATAATAGTCCGGAATTTAGCTTGAGCCATTAGTAAAGATACATAATAGACCGGAATTTAGCTTGAGCCATTAGTAAAGATACATAATAGACCGGAATTTAGCTTGAGCCATTAGTAAAGATACATAATAGTCCGGAATTTAGCTTGAGCCATAAGTAAAGATACATAATAGTCCGGAATTTAGCTTGAGCCATTAGTAAAGATACATAATAGTCCGGAATTTAGCTTGAGCCATTAGTAAAGATACATAATAGTCCGGAATTTAGCTTGAGCCATTAGTAAAGATACATAATAGTCCGGAATTTAGCTTGAGCCATAAGTAAAGATACATAATAGTCCGAAATTTAGCTTGAACCATTAGTAAAGATACATAATAGTCCGGAATTTAAATTGATCCATAAGGGAAGAAACATAATAGTCCGGAATTCAGCTTGATCCATAAGTAAAGACACATGATAGTCCGGAATTTAAATTGATCCATAAGGGAAGAAACATAATAGTCCGGAATTTAAATTGATCCATAAGTAAAGATACATAATAGTCCGGAATTTAGGTTGAGCCATTAGTAAAGATACATAATAGTCCGGAATTTAGCTTGAGCCATTAGTAAAGGAACATAATAGTCCGGAATTTAAGTTTAACCATAAGTAAAGATACATAATATACCGGAATTTAGCTTGAGCCATTAGTAAAGACACATAATAGTCCGGAATTTAGCTTGATCCATAAGGAAAGATACATAATAGTCCGGAATTTAGCTTGAGCCATAAATAAAGATACATAATAGTCCGGAAGTCCGGAATTTAGCTTGAGCCATAAGTAAAGACACATGATAGTCCGGAATTTAAATTGATCCATAAGGGAAGAAACAAAATAGTCCGGAATTTAGCTTGAGCCATAAGTAAAGATACATAACAGTCTAGAATTTAGCTTGATCCATATCATATCATATAATAGACAACTACCACAATGATCTTGTCAGGGTATCGGGCCGACCATTGAAACGTTCTTTTTTAAGAACGCCGATGGGGTGCAGCGGTATAAGCTGTGGATATTTCTGGCTAGGCGATTGGGTACCGTAGATCGTGAGTTCGAGGCCCGATCAGGGCACGAGTCAAAAAGTTGTCTTCCTTCGTCATTTGTGTTACTATGTTATATATCTATTTATTAGCACAATGTATCATATACACTATCCCAGTGGACACAAAACGTTCGGAGAACGTCCGGAAAACGTCCTATTCAGGTCACAACGTCCGGGACTTTCCTACAACGTTGTGAGAACGTTTATGTCAAACGTTAGTACAACGTTAGCTTTTGACGTTGTAACAACGTTGTCACAAGGTTTTAATGCAAACTTTGTGTATTTGTTGTCAATTTTAAACGGGTTGCAAGTTTACACAAATGCCAAAGACATACCGAACGAAAACATCAAATTTCGTGATAAATTTAATTATCTTATGGGCTCGAAATTGTATTTGTCAATAATGGATCTGTTTAGATTAATTTAAAAGCAACCTACGTCGCGTATTATGTGCCCTAATAATATATATCGATCATTGATCCTTTCCTGGTCCTATTTTGCTGGTAGACCTCCTTTTATACCAATAAATGTGATCAAACTCGAACTTACGAGGTTACGATAACAAATCGGTGTTACCTCCCTTTATGTTGCAATATATATCCGCCAGGGGGCAATACAAACATGCACATTTATTTCAAAAACATTTTTTTAAACGACTTAATTTCAGTTTAAACTACATGGAAATATCATGTTTTGGTTGAAATCGTTGCGATTTTTTTTTCGGGAAAAAAATAGATAGAGAGAAGAAAAAAGGGTATTAATATTTGCGCGGTAATTTTAACTTCCGGTTCTTTGTTCTGCAAACACACGTGGGCCCAACACACACACATTTCAATCGGACTGTTGACTTGCTGTACTGGATTATGTATTTGCTTTCAAAATAACGTAAGGAATCAGCGGTCTTCCCGAATACAGATAAGTAATTCAAGGTAAGTTCTATATGATTCGTATTTTTTATTACACTGCGTTTGATTTTGACTTGTGTTTATTTACAATCAGATCGGGCATGTTGTGATTTATCTTCACGTACGTACGTACAACGGATGTACGTTTTTGGTATCACCGGGCATAAGTTTAGTTTCACGCATATTTGTTAACCGAACACGTTATGATATATTGCCGAAAAGTTTACGGTATATCAATAATAATTGTTTTGGTTGTTTTTCTATTTACAGATTAAATGGTGATAACTGGATGCACCGAGGTAATCAGAGAGGAGTGATGGGAGGAGTGCAACCACATGGACACATGGAAATAAAGACATTAAAATACTGTATAAAAAAACTTGAGTTTTTGTTGTACATAATAGGTAACAATAGTAGAAAATAAAATAATACGACGTTGTGACAACGTCTATACAACGTAAATAAAACGTTGCCACATCGTAACACAGTAACGTTGTGGGAACGTTGTATGAAAACGTTCCCCAAACTTTCATTTGCAACCTTACTATAACCTAAATGCAACGTTGCATCCTGACGTAACTGCAACGTTCTCCAGACGTTGTGTGCCCACTGGGATGTGTTGGGTGATCCGAAAATATAGATTTGAATTTTCTGCCGTAGTTGTACCGAGAGAAATATATAGTTTGCCTTTAACATATGTTTTAACAAAATAACTAGATCGATATTATATCAAAATAATCAAAATATAGAATCCTTTCAGTGATGAAAGGACAACTGCCCATTAGATTTGCACGCCATCTGGCTTCTATTTTATGAAAATATAAATGACAAGAAAGTCAAAGATTTCCAATTTCTGTCTTCACAGAATTTTGCAGAAATGCAGAAATAAAATGGTCTATGCAATCGATGGAAAATACAGGAAATACAACAACTTATTTTAAGTCGGTGCTGATTTACTGAATCAATTTGGCTCAGGATAGAATGATTACCCTGTCGATAACGAGGTATGGAATGGTCTGTACAAGAGGGCGGACCGGGATGAAAGACAAATGTAGATAGTTACCAGATTCAAGTTCAAGTTCTTTAGATCAGTAGCTTGTAACAAGATACATAATAGTCCGGAATTTAGCTTGAGCCATAAGTAAAGATACATAATAGTCCGGAATTTAGCTTGAGCCATAAGTAAAGATACATGATAGTCCGGAATTTAGCTTGAGCCATAAGTAAAGATACATAATAGTCCGGAATTTAGCTTGAGCCATAAGTAAAGAAACACAATAGTCCGTAATTCAGCTTGAGCCATTAGTAAAGATACATAATAGTCCGGAATTTAGCTTGATCCATTAGTAAAGATACATAATAGTCCGGAATTTAGCTTGATCCATTAGTAAAGATACATAATAGTCCGGAATTTAGCTTGAGCCATAAGTAAAGAAACACAATAGTCCGTAATTCAGCTTGAGCCATTAGTAAAGATACATAATAGTCCGGAATTTAGCTTGATCCATTAGTAAAGATACATAATAGTCCGGAATTTAGCTTGATCCATTAGTAAAGATACATAATAGTCCGGAATTTAAATTGATCAATAAGTAAAGATACATAATAGTCCGGAATTTAAGTTTAACCATAAGTAAAGATACATAATAGTCCGGAATTTAGCTTGAGCCATTAGTAAAGATACATAATAGTCCGGAATTTAGCTTGATCCATAAGTAAAGACACATAATAGTCCGGAATTTAGCTTGAGCCATAAGTAAAGATACATAATAGTCCGGAATTTAAGTTTAACCATAAGTAAAGATACATAATAGTCCAGAATTTAGCTTGAGCCATAAGTAAAGAAACACAATAGTCCGGAATTTAGCTTGAGCCATTAGTAAAGATACATAATAGTCCGGAATTTAAATTGATCCATAAGTAAAGATACATAATAGTCCGGAATTTAGCTTGATCCATATGTAAAGAAACATAATAGTCCGGAATTTAAGTTTAACCATAAGTAAAGACACATAATAGTCCGGAATTTAGCTTGAGCCATAAATAAAGATACATAATAGTCCGGAATTTAGCTTCAGCCATTAGTAAAGATACATAATAGTCCGGAATTTAGCTTGATCCATAAGTAAAATTACATAATAGTCCGGAATTTAGCTTGAGCCATAAGTAAAGAAACATAATAGTCCGGAATTTAGCTTGATCCATCAGTAAAGATACATAATAGTCCGGAATTTAGCTTGATCCATAAGTAAAAATACATAATAGTCCGGAATTTAGCTTGAGCCATAAGTAAAGATACATGATAGTCCGGAATTTAGCTTGATCCATAAGTAAAGATACATAATAGTCCGGAATTTAGCTTGAGCCATAAGTAAAGATACATAATAGTCCGGAATTCAAGTTTAACCATAAGTAAAGACACATGATAGTCCGGAATTTAGTTTGAGCCATAAATAAAGATACATGATAGTCCGGAATTTAAATTGATCCATAAGGGAAGAAACATAATAGTCCGGAATTCAGCTTGATCCATAAGGAAAGATATATAACAGTCTGGAATTTAGCTTGAGCCATATCATATCATCTAATAGACAACTTCCACAATGATCATGTCAGGGTATCGGGCCGACCATTTAAGAACGCCGATGTGGTGCAGCGGTATAAGCTGCGGATATTTCTGGCTAGGCGATTGGGTACCGTAGATCGTGAGTTCGAGGCCCGGTCAGGGCACGAGTCAAAAAGTTGTCTGCCTCCGTCATTTGTGTTACTATGTTATCTATCTATTTGTTAGCACAATGTATCATATACATTATGTGTTGGTGATCCGAAAATATAGATTTGAATTTTCTGCCGTAGTTGTACCGCGAGAAATATATAGTTTGCCTTTAACATATGTTTTAACAAAATAACTAGATCGATATTATATCAAAATAATCAAAATATAGAATCCTTTCAGTGATGAAATGACAACTGCCCATTAGATTTGCACGCCATCTGGCTTCTATTTTATGAAAATATAAATGACAAGAAAGTCAAAGATTTCCAATTTCTGTCTTCACAGAATTTTGCAGAAATGCAAAAATAAAATGGTCTATGCAATCGATGGAAAATACAGGAAACACAACAACATATTTTTTAAGTGGGTGCTGATTTACTGAATCAATTTGGCTCAGGATAGAATGATTACCCTGTCGATAACGAGGTATGGAATGGTCTGTACAAGAGGGCGGACCGGGATGAAAGACAAATGTAGATAGTTACCAGATTCAAGTTCAAGTTCTTTATAACTTTGAGCGAATCCAGATCAGTAGCTTGTACACACATTGTGACCTTGAAAGTTACCGTACTGAACTCAGAAAAAGGTCAACCTCGAGTTATAGTATTTGACTAGTTCCAAAATACATGTAAATCCATCGTGAATAGACGAATTGTTGAAATCGTAATCAAGGCGGAATCTACCGTAATAATTTTCCGATATCGAATTATTTTAAGGGTCTAATGTCTCTCTACCTTGTCAGAAGTTCTCCCAGATAAGATAAGATAGCATTTAAAGTACTGTTTATGTCCACAGACCTATATATATATTTTTTTGAAAATCAAGAGATTAACAAATTGTGTATGTTAGGGATAGGTCCAACGTTATAAAATCCATGTTTCGGACAGAATTCAATGGAATTGGAGCAAGTCTTCAGGTCATGGAATGTGCTCGTTATTACCTATTGTATTTACTGTTAATGGTACAGGGCTATCATTTCATCTAATCTCGTCTCGGGTTACAGTACCATAAACTCAAACAAATCGACGTGAGAATAGTAAGTATACATGTATATCAGAACTGCTTCCGATTCGGTTTATACATGCTATCGACGTCAACTGAATTACGTAGCAAGGAACGCGCTTGTGGTTGATGTTTTATTTCCATATAATTACTTTATTTACATTGCCATGCCGTTCTGTACATACACAAACAAAAAATAATTAATTACGACAGAAAAAAAATGCATATTGGTATTGCTAAAGTAATACATGTGCCCTACTGGCCCCGCTAGCTAGACTACTGCACAGTAATGATTTATAGGCATGCTGCCCTTGGGTGTACAGATAGCTTGTAACTTATTTTGATGTAATAATACAAGAAATTGAAGTATTAGTATTTTGACAGAGGGATCATGTAAAATGAATCTGGGATTTTCTAAAAAAAAACCAAAACAAACAAACAAACAAACAAACACAAAAAACAAACAAAAAAACAAAACTGTGACCTCGAACGTACGACCCTTAAACTCAACATCGTTCAAGATAGTATGGTCATATGCAAGTGCCTGAAGTTTGATTAAAATCCTTTTCAGGAATGACTCTGCTAGAGGTCTGACAATAATGTTGTAAAAATAGCAACAGGGACCTTGACCAAACAACCCTGAAACGTTAACTTGTCCCAGATATTATGGTCCTAGGGAAGTGTGTAGACTTTAACTTGTCCCAGATATTATGGTCCAAGAGAAGTGTGTAGACTTTAACTTGTCCTAGATATTATGGTCCTAGAGAAGTGTGTAGACTTTACTGAAAATCACTCAAAGAATGAGGTCACTGTCAATGAGTTTTATACCAAAAGTAACGGTGACCTTGACCTTACATTCCTAAAATTCAAACTTTTCTAAGATATGATGGTTCGTTGTAATTGTGTTTAGTTTAATCAAAATTCCTCAAGAAATGAAACCGTTAGCGTGGTGACAACGCTTTTCTAAAAATGATAGTAACAATGACCTTTGTATTGACCCCACAACCTTGTACCCGATCTTGCCCGAGATATCTTGGTCCTTTATACTTGTGTGACGTTTGACTCCCCTGTAGAATTAAGGTTATAGAGCGCTAACGAAGATTGTAGGGGTGGATATGGGGGGAAAGAAAACACTTCTCCTCAGAAGTCATGAATCATACAGTACAAACCTTTTCATTTCTGTTCTTTTAACGGACTGACAAGAAAAATAGAAAAGGTGAAAATATTTGTAATAAATTGTAATACCTTTTACGATAACCGTTTTTAATGACGGCACATTTATCTCCGTTCCAGCGCTGGCTTTGTTTCCATCACGGGAAATGTATAACGCTCTCTGGAATGTTCCTCCAATTACACATTCCAGACGTTAGTGGTGGCTAGGTTACACTCTCGGAACTATTTCGCGCATACGTGAAGGTGTGAAAGTAAAAATGTAAGTAATAATCTGCTAATAAACGCGTCTACATTCCGAGAAATTAAGACCAGAACCGGTACCGATTCATGCTAGTTTAGTGTAATGCAGTGTGTGTTTAGATGACCTTTAACCCGTATCAGAAAGAAATTTATGCTTAATGGTAATACAATATGTCATTATAATTATACAAAAATAACAAAACAAAATAGATATAAAACATAATCAAAAGTATGCTAAAACATAAATAATGTTAAAAACATCAATAAAAGTATGCTACAAACATTGAACACTAACAATCGTCAGCACTAAGCACTAAAATCACAGGTATGCAGTAGTTTAACTTAAAACATATAAAACATAATTTAAAGAAAACCATTAGTCAGCAGGTATAAGTTAAGGTTATAAAATTACTAAAGCACTACAAGTACAACAACAGCACTAATCAAATCTAGACAACTGGGCATCTGTACAGGGCTCCATCCCACATATGGAGCTGTCTCTCAAACGACCTGTAGGAGTCAGTCATGCGTACGTCATTGGGGTGATTGTTCCATAAGCGTGTGGCATCATAACGGTTTCAATTCATACTTCGTTGAGGAATAACCACTTGGTGTGCCCTGCTAGAGTCATACGAAGATGGCTTGAAAGCCAGCGGGTTGTTCAGATATCCAGGAGCATCCTTGTGTAGGATTTTAAAATCCTCCTTAACAATAAGCTGTATGCGGTTAACATGTAAAAGTTCGAGTTGGAATTAGTCATGATAGATTCCACAGGAGACTGATGGTCATCGGTGACAAATCGAAGACATCTTTCTTGTATCCTCTCCATCTTAACTGTGCTATGCTACAAAAGAGCCACACAATGGGACAGCAATTAAAGTTGAGGAGAGTAAAACAGTAGAAAATATTCATACGACCTAGTTTAGTTAGAAATCCTAGCTCATTGTCTTTTACAGATGTCTGTGACATGGTCATCAAATTTTAGTAAAATGGCTATACTGACACCTAGTAGTGTAACATACTTATTACATTTTATTTCAGTTCCAAATATATTGAAAGACGTCACTCTGTCATCGGCCTTCTTTCCCAGGCATTTTGCCTGGAATTTATCTGGATTTGCTTTCATGGAATTAATGTCAAACCAGTTGATAAGAGCTTCACTCGAATACTCTCTTGTAAACATTGTGATCCATATGCTGGTATGACAACATTTTGCAATCCGCATAATTATAGAGCAAAGCTTTTTTCAGGAAAATGAAAAATTCCATTCATGAATATATTGAAATGAGTGGTCCTATAATAGACCCTTGGTGGACCTCAATCAGGAAATCACCCCGGGTACTAGTATGAGGACCAATCTTGACCTGCTGCTGGCGATTCCTCGGATAGCTGTTAAGGAATTTAACAGCATCTCTCGTAAGACCATATAAGCTTCTAGCAGGTTTACAGGAAGTCCATGGGGAGACAATCAAACGCCTTAGACAGATCCATGAGGGTAGAGGCCACACACTTCCTATACATATCTATATAAGTACAATACGTTTCGTCACGACCTATTGTCCCATACCATTGCAAGGTAACTCTCGGTAAACTCCTTGTTATGATGTAACAGGGCCACCAGGCCTTGAGCTCCAATACACATTCCGTAATTAATACATTGTAACAGCCTCTTGCCAGGTGCATCGCCAGACAAGAAAGTAGTAGAAATATCGTTTAAATTTCAATAAAATATTTCAAGATCATCACGCCGCCATGATGATAAGAAAATACTGTATCCGTGCCAGCAGCTTTCAATATTCTATACATCACATACTCAGAAGCAATCAATTTCACGAAAACGTCTTTTCCATGAGAAATACAAATTGCATGTACGAATGCTAAGTTCTACGTTTAAAACCCGATAATTGAGTAGTTGCCTTTGTGATTTGTATAATTTGCGCTGGTTTAGAAAACGGTAGAGATTCCTGTCGTATTGGCGACAGTCCCGGTATTGAGTTTCCAAACCCCAACTTCTATTTCGCGCTCATCATTATCCAACAAAAAAACCCACAAAAGTAATTTACGTGACACGCAATCTCTGGAACGCAACGCCAGCGATCAGTAAGACAAGTGGATGGTGGTCAGTGATGCTGGTCGTAGCGTAAATAAACTATTTGTAGCTTAAGCCACATACTCCCAAAGAAATACAGTACTGTAGCTATAAATGTTTATATTTTTACCTCTTCATAATGTTCAGACTTAATATGTACCTAACAAATTATCCTGAATCCAAAATTGGAGGAAAATGCTACAATGTACTATAAAATACTAGTGGGGTGACACCTAACGGAGTGTCACAGAAAGAATGTATAGATGGGGGTGATAACTCTGTTTGAGCACGAACGCGGCTAAACATATACTGAAGATGATTTTAGAGTTTCCGTCTCGAGTTGAAAGGCCCGGTGCTTGAATTCCTGGTTTTCATCAATATCGTTAAATGTCTAAACATTTCGACCAATAAGAAGCCCCACTTTGGTTCTATGGCAACACTACCCATGCAGTTGATTTCACAGTTCGATAATACCCAGAGGATGTTCAGCTTTGCAGTGGCTCGATTTTGGAGTAAGGAAGGCCTTTGACATCAGTGAATAAACACAACGCTAAAATCCAGTATACATATACAACCGGAAACCATGTCGATACTCCCGATTTTAGGGGATTTTTTTTTTATCAATGCTGGACCTCCAATATTGCCGTGTCTTACAATTGTATTTCTTCAAATTCCGAGACGAGCCCCTATGAATGTGACGAATTTGACAAATTGGTATTTTCGTATGAATCAAGAATAGTTCTTTTAATATTTTTTTGCTTACAACATTTGATTATTACAAAACTTTACTGTCATTTTGAATTTGTTTTTTGTTTTTTTTATTGTTTTTTTTTTAAATTTTATTATTTATTTATTTATTCAGTTTTTTGTGATTTATTTAAGAAAATGCTAGCATTCGGCCCTCTAGGCCGAAAGTAACTTGTGCCCATTGTTTTAACCATTGTAGCATACAGTCTCATACCTACAATTTGGTTTACTAACGACATTTAGGCAAATACAACACAGAATATCAATATAAATATATATCAATACCCTGTATATATAAATATATATCATCACCCTGTATATATAAATATATATCATTACACTGTATATATAAATATATACCAATACCCTGTATATAAATATATATCAATACCCTGTATATCAATATATATATCAATACCTTGTATATAAATATATATCAATACCCCGTATATATAAATATATATCAATACCCTGTACATATAAATATATATCAATACCCTGTATATATAAATATATATCAATACCTTGTATATATAAATATATATCAATACCCTCTATATATAAATATATCAATACCCTGTATATATAAATATATACTAATACCCTGTATACATAAATATATATCAATACCTTGTATATATAAATATATACTAATACTCTATATATATAAATATATATCAATACCCTGTATATATAAATATATATCAATACCCTGTATATATAAATATGTATCAATACCCTGTATATATAAATATATATCAATACCCTATATATAAATATATATCAATACCCTGTATATATAAATATATCAATACCCTGTATATATACATATATATCAATACCCTGTATATATAGATATGTATCAATACCCTGTACATATAAATATATATCAATACCTTGTATATATAAATATATATCAATACCTTATATATAAATATATATCAATACCCTGTATATATAAATATATATCAATAACTTGTATATATAAATATATATCAATACCCTTTATATATAAATATATATCAATACCCTTTATATATAAATATATATCAATACCCTGTACATATAAATATATATGAACATTCCATTGTAATGTTAGGGATGTACTTTTTTACATATGAACATTCCATTGTAATGTTAGGGGTGTACTTTTTTACATATTAGCATTCCATTGTAATGTTAGGGATGTACTTTTTTACATATTAGCATTCCATTGTAATGTTAGGGGTGTACTTTTTTACATATAAACATTCCATTGTAATGTTAGGGGTGTACTTTTTTACATATTAGCATTCCATTGTAATGTTAGGGGTGTACTTTTTTACATATGAACATTCCATTGTAATGTTAGGGGTGTACTTTTTTACATATTAGCATTCCATTGTAATGTTAGGGGGGTGTACTTTTTTACATATGAACATTCCATTGTACTGTTAGGGGTGTACTTTTTTACATATTAGCATTCCATTGTAATGTTAGGGGTGTACTTTTTTACATATGAACATTCCATTGTACTGTTAGGGGTGTACTTTTTTACATATTAGCATTCCATTGTAATGTTAGGGGTGTACTTTTTTACATATTATCATTCCATTTCGATATTACGACGTAGTTTTTTCAAACAAACGTTTTTTTTTCCTGGCATCAGGCACATACATGTACATGTGATTGATGTTGCACTAGAGCGCGCTGAATGTGGTAAGACAAGTGTGAGAGGCATTCTGACAACTTCCCTCTCTCGTGGGTTTGATCGGTGGTTGTATTTCTATTTGAATGAAAATAAGGGAAGTTATTAACCATTTCATTTACTTCAATTTGGTTAAAGAGGGTGTTTGTTAGGCCGAAACAGGGGCAGAACAATCAAGTTCCATGTTCCAGCTCCTACCCTACGCCGTAATTGAAAACAAATCTTTCCCCAAGTTTACGACGCAATTATCACAATAATATTAGATGGGTAATTACGAAAGCATATGTTCCTGGGTTCAAAGTCGAATGGTTATCCACTGTTTTATTATATTCTCCATTAAGATGGACTTGAGGAATAGGAGCCTTTGGTAGTCTATATCGACTGGTATATTCTCTGTTAAGATGGACTTGAGGAATAGGAGCCTTTGGTGGTCTATATCGACTGGTATATTCTCTATTAAGATGGACTTGAGGAATAGGAGCCTTTGGCGGTCTATACCGACTGGTATGTTCTCTGTTAAGATGGACTTGAGGAATAGGAGCCTTTGGTGGTCTATATCGACTGGTGTGTTCTCTATTAAGATGGACTTGAGGAATAGGAGCCTTTGGCGGTCTATATCGACTGGTTATTATTCTCTGTTAAGATGGACTTGAGGACTTGAGGAATAGGAGCCTTTGGTGGTCTCTATCGACTGGTGTGTTCTCTGTTAAGATGGACTTGAGGAATAGGAGCCTTTGGCGGTCTCTATCGACTGGTATGTTCTCTGTTAAGATGGACTTGAGGAATAGGAGCCTTTGGCGGTCTATATCGACTGGTGTGTTCTTTATTAAGATGGACTTGAGGACTTGAGGAATAGGAGCCTTTGGTGGTCTCTATTGACTTGTGTGTTCTCTATTAAGATGGACTTGAGGAATAGGAGCCTTTGGCGGTCTATATCGACTGGTGTGTTCTTTATTAAGATGGACTTGAGGAGTAGGAGCCTTTGGCGGTCTATATCGACTGGTATGTTCTCTATTAAGATGGACTTGAGGAATAGGAGCCTTTGGCGGTCTATATCGACTGGTATGTTCTCTGTTAAGATGGACTTGAGGAATAGCAGCCTTTCGTGGTCTATATCGACTGGTTATTATTCTCTGGTAAGATGGACTTGAGGAATAGGAGCCTTTGGTTGTCTATATCGACTGGTATGCTCTCTGTTAAGATGGACTTGAGGAATAGCAGCCTTTCGTGGTCTATATCGACTGGTTATTATTCTCTGTTAAGATGGACTTGAGGAATAGGAACCTTTGGTGGTCTATATCGACTGGTTATTATTCTCTGTTAAGATGGACTTGAGGAATAGGAGCCTTGGTGGTCTATATAGACTGGTATGTTCTCTATTAAGAATGAGTTAAGGAATAGGAGCCTTTGGTGGTCTATATCGACTGGTATGTTCTCTATTAAGATGGAGTTGAGAAATAGGAGCCTTTGGTGGTCTATATAGACTGGTGTGTTCTCTGTTAAGATGGAGTTGAGGAATAGGAGCCTTGGTGGTCTATATCGACTGGTATGTTCTCTGTTAAGATGGACTTGAGGAATAGGAGCCTTTGGTTGTCTATATCGACTGGTTATTATTCTCTGTTAAGATGGACTTGAGGAATAGGAGCCTTTGGTGGTCTATATAGACTGGTGTGTTCTCTGTTAAGATGGAGTTGAGGAATAGGAGCCTTTGGCGGTCTATATCGACTGGTTATTATTCTCTGTTAAGATGGACTTGAGGAATAGGAGCCTTTGGCGGTCTATATCGACTGTTATATTCGCTGTTAAGATGGACTTGAGGAATAGGAGCCTTTGGCGGTCTATATCGACTGGTATGTTCTCTATTAAGATGGACTTGCGGAATAGGAGCCTTTGGCGGTCTATATCGACTGGTATGTTCTCTATTAAGATGGACTTGAGGAATAGGAGCCTTGGTGGTCTATATCGACTGGTATGTTCTCTGTTAAGATGGAGTTGAGAAATAGGAGCCTTTGGTGGTCTATATAGACTGGTGTGTTCTCTATTAAGATGGACTTGAGGAATAGGAGCCTTAGGCGGTTTATATCGACTGGTATGTTCTCTGATAAGATGGACTTGAGGAGTAGGAGCCTTTGACGGTCTATACCGACTGGTATGTTCTCTGTTAAGATGGAGTTGAGAAATAGGAGCCTTTGGTGGTTTATATAGACTGGTGTGTTCTCTGTTAAGATGGAGTTGAGAAATAGGAGCCTTTGGTGGTCTATATAGACTGGTGTGTTCTCTGTTAAGATGGAGTTGAGAAATAGGATCCTTTGGCGGTCTATACCGACTGGTATGTTCTCTATTAAGATGGACTTGAGGAATAGGAGCCTTGGTGGTCTATATCGACTGGTATGTTCTCTGTTAAGATGGACTTGAGGAATAGGAGCCTTGGTGGTCTATATCGACTGGTATGTTCTCTATTAAGATGGACTTGAGGAATAGGAGCCTTGGTGGTCTATATCGACTGGTTATTATTCTCTATTAAGAATGAGTTGAGGAATAGGAGCCTTGGTTGTCTATATCGACTGGTGTGTTCTCTATTAAGAATGAGTTGAGGAATAGGAGCCTTGGTGGTCTATATCGACTGTTATATTCGCTGTTAAGATGGACTTGAGGAATAGGAGCCTTGGTGGTCTATATCGACTGTTATATTCGCTGTTAAGATGGACTTGAGGAATAGGAGCCTTTGGTGGTCTATATCGACTGGTATGTTCTCTATTAAGATGGACTTGCGGAATAGGAGCCTTAGGCGGTTTATATCGACTGGTATGTTCTCTGATAAGATGGACTTGAGGAGTAGGAGCCTTTGACGGTCTATACCGACTGGTATGTTCTCTGTTAAGATGGAGTTGAGAAATAGGAGCCTTTGGTGGTCTATATAGACTGGTGTGTTCTCTGTTAAGATGGAGTTGAGAAATAGGATCCTTTGGCGGTCTATATCGACTGGTATGTTCTCTATTAAGATGGACTTGAGGAATAGGAGCCTTGGTGGTCTATATCGACTGGTATGTTCTCTGTTAAGATGGACTTGAGGAATAGGAGCCTTGGTGGTCTATATCGACTGGTATGTTCTCTATTAAGATGGACTTGAGGAATAGGAGCCTTTGGCGGTCTATATCGACTGGTATGTTCTCTGTTAAGATGGACTTGAGGAATAGGAGCCTTGGTGGTCTATATCGACTGGTATGTTCTCTATTAAGATGGACTTGAGGAATAGGAGCCTTGGCGGTCTATATCGACTGGTTATTATTCTCTATTAAGAATGAGTTGAGGAATAGGAGCCTTGGTTGTCTATATCGACTGGTGTGTTCTCTATTAAGAATGAGTTGAGGAATAGGAGCCTTGGTGGTCTATATCGACTGGTATGCTCTCTATTAAGATGGACTGGAGGAATAGGAGCCTTTGACGGTCTATATCGACTGGTATGTTCTCTGTTAAGATGGACTTGAGGAATAGGAGCCTTGGTGGTCTATATCGACTGGTATGTTCTCTGTTAAGATGGACTTGAGGAATAGGAGCCTTTGGTGGTCTCTATCGACTGGTTATTATTCTCTGTTAAGATGGATTTGAGGAATAGGAGCCTTTGGCGGTCTATATCGACTGGTATGTTTTCTATTAAGATTGAGTTGAGGAATAGGAGCCTTTGGCGGTCTATATCGACTGGTTATTATTCTCTGTTAAGATGGATTTGAGGAATAGGAGCCTTTGGCGGTCTATATCGACTGGTATGTTCTCTGTTAAGATGGACTTGAGGAATATGACCATTTGGCGGTCTATATCGACTGGTATGTTCTCTGTTAAGATGGACTTGAGGAATAGGAGCCTTGGCGGTCTATATCGACTGGTATGTTCTCTGTTAAGATGGACTTGAGGAATAGGAGCCTTTGGCGGTCTATATCGACTGGTATGTTCTCTGTTAAGATGGACTTGAGGAATAGGAGCCTTGGCGGTCTATATCGACTGGTATGTTCTCTGTTAAGATGGAGTTGAGGAATAGGAGCCTTGGTGGTCTATATCGACTGGTATGTTCTCTGTTAAGATGGACCTGAGGAATAGGAGCCTTTGGTTGTCTATATCGACTGGTATGTTCTCTGTTAAGATGGACTTGAGGAATAGGAGCCTTTGGTTGTCTATATCGACTGGTATGTTCTCTATTAAGATGGACTTGAGGAATAGGAGCCTTTGGTTGTCTATATCGACTGGTATGTTCTCTATTAAGAATGAGTTGAGGAATAGGAGCCTTTGGCGGTCTATATCGACTGGTATGTTCTCTATTAAGATTGGGTTGAGGAATAGGAGCCTTTGGTGGTCTAGATCGACTGGTATGTTCTCTGGTAAGATGGACTTGAGGAATAGGAGCCTTTGGCGGTCTATATCGACTGGTATGTTCTCTGGTAAGATGGACTTGAGGAATAGGAGCCTTGGTGGTCTCTATCGACTGGTATGTTCTCTGTTAAGATGGACTTTAGGAGTAGGAGCCTTTGGTGGTCTATATCGACTGGTATGTTCTCTATTAAGATTGAGTTGAGGAATAGGAGCCTTTGGCGGTCTATATCGACTGGTATGTTCTCTGTTAAGATGGACTTGAGAAATAGGAGCCTTTGGCGGTCTATATCGACTGGTATGTTCTCTGTTAAGATGGACTTTAGGAGTAGGAGCCTTGGCGGTCTATATCGACTGGTATGTTCTCTGTTAAGATGGACTTGAGGAATAGGAGCCTTTGGTGGTCTCTATCGACTTATTTTTTCTGATTTGAATCAAACATAACCTTATAGATCGATTGTTCTTCACTCCTACATTAAAGGGATAACAGGAAATTGGATTTTGATTATCTTGTGTCATTTACATGTATATTACCCTGTAAATATGACAAGCATAGACGAAAGATCTCCCTTCATTTCCTATGACCAGTTTATGGTATCATCAATTCCCTGTCATATTCAATAGTTTTGTCATAACGAAAATTTTCCGTTGGTATAAATATTCCAAATATGATGAATTCTAGTCCAAATATGATACACTATATCAAGGTTGACGGGCGATTAGCGGAGTATCCAAAAATCTACCCGTATGGTCCCAATCCTTGCTTCTACGCCTTTTATTATCATTGTTCTTATTATTATAATCAAGTTTAGTTTCAGTAGCTGTGTTTGGGTCGTACGTATCATAGAGGAGACTCCATTACGTTGTATACTGTAGTTTTTAATATCACCTTCGTCTGTGGTTCTTACGTTTGGTGTCTTACTTTACTTCAACAAAAGACTCGCAATTTCCACCATCGAGATTGATATTAAAATCTTCAAGTAAAATGAGTTCATTTCCTTCCTGTTGGCAGATAGATAGGAAAGCAAGCCAAAGTTCAGAGTTACAACTGGGGGGTGGAGGGTGGGGTCTGTACATATTCTCAACGAGCAAAGGCTTTCAGCATATTGAAATGTATTTTGAAGACAAAGTGATTCGATATCTGTCACTTCAAGGCCAGACCATCAAATGAATGGAGTATTGTTTTAATGAATGGCCCAACACCAATATGTCGGACCACGTCGATTGACACGGCAATATCCAAGAGTAACAATTTCTTCACCCATAATTGATGATGTAAGCCTTGGTATGGTATCAGAATGGTGTTTGTGGTATTATTGAAATCTTTGTTATTAAGCTTTACCGATATTTTTAATGTTCCAGGAGTATAGACCTGCTGGTAGGTGAAAGTCAGGATCAATTTCTAATGTTCCAGGAGTATAGACCTGCTGGTAGGTGAAAGTCAGGATCAATTTCTAATGTTCCAGGAATATAGACCTGCTGGTAGGTGAAAGTCAGGATCAATTTCTAATGTTCCAGGAATATAGACCTGCTGGTAGGTGAAAGTCAGGATCAATTTCTAATGTTCCAGGAATATAGACCTGCTGGTAAGTGAAAGTCAGGATCAATTTCTAATGTTCCAGGAATATAGACCTGCTGGTAGGTGAAAGTCAGGATCAATTTCTAATGTTCCAGGAATATAGACCTGCTGGTAGGTGAAAGTCAGGATCAATTTCTAATGTTCCAGGAGTATAGACCTGCTGGTAGGTGAAAGTCAGGATCAATTTCTAATGTTCCAGGAATATAGACCTGCTGGTAGGTGAAAGTCAGGATCAATTTCTCAGTATTTCCATAATAAATCTGACCTTGTTTGGTTAGAAAGCTACAATGTATATTATTATTTCTTTACTAGACGTATTTTGTACGTGGTTCGTCATTACGTTTTTTGAGAACTAAATAGTATTTTATGAATTTACTTATTTAGGATGCTATATTTCTTTCTCTAGATGAATTGAATATGTAGACGATAGTAATATTGGTATTGTCATTAGAACCCCTATCGGATTGATAGGGTATGTACATTTTATTTTGTTACTATGTACGCTACGTAATTTAAAAATAGTATATATTCACTAAGTTGATAAATTGTGTAATTTATCATAAACAGGATGATTAATGTACGCATTATAAAGTCGTAATGTTAATTATAACCGTTATGGAGAATTGAATTTAATGTGATAAAGTATATCTCTCATGAAGTGTACATGTATATCACGGACTAGTTTTAGTTATGTATGTGATAAAGTATATCTCTCATGAAGTGTACATGTATATCACGGACTAGTTTTAGTTATGTATGTGATAAAGTATATCTCTCATGAAGTGTACATGTATATCACGGACTAGTTTTAGTTATGTATGTGATAAAGTATATCTCTCATGAAGTGTACATGTATATCACGGACTAGTTTTAGTTATGTATGTGATAAAGTATATCTCTCATGAAGTTTACATGTACATGTACATGTATATCACGGACTAGTTTTAGTTATGTATGTGATAAAGTATATCTCTCATGAAGTTTACATGTATATGTATATCACGGACTAGTTTTAGTCATGTATGTGCCAAGGTATATCTCTCATGATGTGTACATGTATATCACGGACTAGTTTTAGTTATGTATGTGATAAAGTATATCTCTCATGAAGTGTAAATGTATATGTATATCACGGACTAGTTTTAGTTATGTATGTGATAAAGTATATCCCTCATGAAGTGTACATGTACATGATATCACGGACTAGTTTTAGTTATGTATGTGATAAAGTATATCTCTCATGAAGTGTACATGTATTTCACGGACTATTTTCTAGCTTTATCGTATACGTACTTGTTCTAATAAATGTATGTTGTATTGGTATTATTGCGGGGTCTTCTTTATTTTGAAAAATAAAAGTAGTTTAACGAAAATGCCAGCATTGCTGTTGTAACTCAATGTTGAGCTGACCCGGCTACATAAATGATGATATAAATCTTATATCGGAACCGCAAAATGATAGCTTATCATATATATATCATACAGGAAATTAAATAATATATCTTAATTGACAATATCAGATAAAAATCATTGCATAGGGATTCCTAAGAGAAAGCTAAGAACACACACACAATGCCTAGACAGTATGGCAAAACAACAGAAATCTAGATATAGGTCACGACAAAACTACAGAAATCCAGATATAGGTCACGACAAAACTACAGAAATCCAGATATAGGTCACGACAAAACTACAGAAATCCAGATATAGGCCACGACAAAACTACAGAAATCCAGATATAGGTCACGACAAAACTACAGAAATCCAGATATAGGTCACGACAAAACTACAGAAATCCATATATAGGTCACGACAAAACTACAGAAATCCAGATATAGGTCACGACAAAACTACAGAAATCCAGATATAGGTCACGACAAAACAACAGAAATCTAGATATAGGTCATGACAAAACTACAGAAATCCAGATATAGGTCACGGCAAAACTACAGCATTCCAGATATAGGTCAAGACAAAACTACAGAAATCCAGATATAGGTCACGACAAAACTACAGAAATCCAGATATAGGTCACGACAAAACAACAGAAATCCAGATATAGGTCACGACAAAACAACAGAAATCCAGATATAGGTCACGACAAAACTACAGAAATCCAGATATAGGCCACGACAAAACTACAGAAATCCAGATATAGGTCACGACAAAACTACAGAAATCCAGATATAGGTCACGACAAAACTACAGAAATCCAGATATAGGTCACGTAAAAACTACAGAAATCCAGATATAGGTCATGGCAAAACTACAGAAATCCAGATATAGATCACGGCAAAACTACAGCATTCCAGATATAGGTCACGACAAAACTACAGAAATCCAGATATAGGTCACGACAAAACAACAGAAATCCAGATATAGGTCACGACAAAACTACAGAAATCCAGATATAGGCCACGACAAAACTACAGAAATCCAGATATAGGTCACGTCAAAACTACAGAAATCCAGATATAGGTCACGTCAAAACTACAGAAATCCTGATATAGATCACGGCAAAACTACAGCATTCCAGATATAGGTCACGACAAAACTACAGAAATCCAGATATAGGTCACGACAAAACTACAGAAATCCAGATATAGGTCACGACAAAACTTCACAAGTTCAAACATAGGTCACAACACAACTTTACAAGTTCAAATATAGGCCACGACACAAGTACGCAGACATTACCATGGACAAGTTTCGTTGAATTATAAAATTATTACAGCCTTGCCCCTAAACCCCCCAACCCTGAACCCCACGCCTTTCTAGTCCCTGATGTTCCTTTCTAACGGCTCAGCGGCCGATTTTCTTACCTGAATCATGCGATTTTCGATTGTCTTGATCCGGTAGTCATCATTATGGATATAAATTAAGGGTGTATATCGGGACGTGGTCGGAGGGTTGTGTAGTGGTAGAGCTCAGAACGGAATGACAAACGATTACATATATCTGTCTGCAAATGATACCCGAAATCAAGATGAAAAAAAAAAAAAACACTTTTATTGCACGAAACAGTTTTAGTTTATTTAAGGAAGGCTCGACGGCTGTCATTGACACAAGTAATAACTGTCTGCTCAGAAAACCTCGGTAGGGTAGGCTACATCGATGTATTTCACTGTAACTTGGTGAAATGTTCGACAATATCCCAAACCACTGACTCGTCCATTAAAACTAATGGATTCTAGAGTGTCGATCGGCCAAACCATGTCTTCTTAAATAGAAAGTGTATTCCCGCAATGACAACACATTCCAAGTCAGAAAAGAAATGTCTGCAATGTTCAAGTTTTAAAAATCACGAAAGGGAATGAACAAATGAACTATTGATACCTGGATATATATATGTAGCTGGCAACGTAAGATCACACCTCCCTCTGTTTGTACTCGTAGATCTTCATGTTACTGATTGTGATATACAGTAACAACACCAATCTTTATGTTACTGATTGTGATATACAGTAACATCACCAATCTCCATGTTACTGATTGTGATATACAGTAACAACACCAATATTACTGTTACTGATTGTGATATACAGTAACAACACCAATCTTCATGTTACTGATTGTGATATACAGTAACATCACCAATCTTCATGTTACTGATTGTGATATACAGTAACAACACCAATCTTCATGTTACTGATTGTGATATACAGTAACAACACCAATCTTCATGTTACTGATTGTGATATACAGTAACAACACCAATCTTCATGTTACTGATTGTGATATACAGTAACATCACCAATCGTCCTGTTACTGATTGTGATATACAGTAACATCACCCGTTACTTATTGTGATATACAGTAACATCTCCAATCTTCATGTTACTGATTGTGATATACAGTAACAACACCAATCTTCATGTTACTGATTGTGATATACAGTAACATCACCCGTTACTTATTGTGATATACAGTAACATCTCCAATCTCCATGTCACTGATTGTGATATACAGTAACAACACCAATCTTCATGTTACTGATTGTGATATACAGTAACATCACCAATCTTCATGTTACTGACTGTGATATACAGTTACATCACCAATCTTCATGTTACTGAGTTGTGATATACAGTAACATCACCAATCTTCAATTTACTGATTGTGATATACAGTAACATCACCAATCTTCATGTTACTGATTGTGATATACAGTAACATCACCAATCTTCATGTTACTGATTGTGATATACAGTAACACACCAATCTTCATGTTACTTATTGTGATATACAGTAACATCACCAATCTCTATGTTACTGATTGTGATATACAGTAACACTACCAATCGTCATGTTACTGATTGTGATATACAGTAACATCACCAATCTTCATGTTACTGAATTGTGATATACAGTAAAACATCACCAATCTCAATGTTACTGATTGTGATATACAGTAACATCACCAATCATTCATGTTACTGATTGTGATATACAGTAACATCACCAATCTTCATGTTACTGATTGTGATATACAGTAACATCACCACATCTCATGTTACTGATTGTGATATACAGTAACCATACCCAATCTTCATTGTTACTGATTGTGATATACAGTAACATTACCAATATCAATGTTACTGATTGTGATATACAGTAACATCACCAATCTTCTTGTTACTGATTGTGATATACAGTAACATTACCAATATCAATGTTACTGATTGTGATATACAGTAACATCACCAATCTTCATGTTACTGATTGTGATATACAGTAACAACACCAATCTTCATGTTACTGATTGTGATATACAGCAACATCACCAATCTTCTTGTTACTGATTGTGATATACAGTAACATTACCAATATCAATGTTACTGATTGTGATATACAGTAACATCACCAATCTTCTTGTTACTGATTGTGATATACAGTAACAACACCAATCTTCATGTTACTGATTGTGATATACAGTAACAACACCAATCTTCATGTTATTGATTGTGATATACAGTAACATCACCAATCTTCATGTTACTGACTGTGATATACAGTTACATCACCAATCTTCATGTTACTGATTGTGATATACAGTAACATCACCAATCGTCCTGTTACTGATTGTGATATACAGTAACATCACCCGTTACTTATTGTGATATACAGTAACATCTCCAATCTTCATGTTACTGATTGTGATATACAGTAACAACACCAATCTTCATGTTACTGATTGTGATATACAGTAACATCACCCGTTACTTATTGTGATATACAGTAACATCTCCAATCTCCATGTCACTGATTGTGATATACAGTAACAACACCAATCTTCATGTTACTGATTGTGATATACAGTAACATCACCAATCTTCATGTTACTGACTGTGATATACAGTTACATCACCAATCTTCATGTTACTGATTGTGATATACAGTAACATCACCAATCTTCATGTTACTGATTGTGATATACATTAACATCACCAATCGTCCTGTTACTGATTGTGATATACAGTAACATCACCAATCTTCATGTTACTGATTGTGATATACAGTAACAACACCAATCGTCATGTTACTTATTGTGATATACAGTAACATCTCCAATCTTCATGTTACTGATTGTGATATACAGTAACATCTCCAATCTTCATGTTACTGATTGTGATATACAGTAACATCACCAATATTCTTGTTACTGATTGTGATATACAGTAACATTACCAATATCAATGTTGCTGATTGTGATATACAGTAACATCACCAATCTTCATGTTACTGATTGTGATATACAGTAACATCACCAATCGTCCTGTTACTGATTGTGATATACAGTAACATCACCCGTTACTTATTGTGATATACAGTAACATCTCCAATCTTCATGTTACTGATTGTGATATACAGTAACATCACCAATCGTCATGTTAATGATTGTGATATACAGGAACATCACCAATCTTCTTGTTACTGATTGTGATATACAGTAACATTACCAATATCAATGTTACTGATTGTGATATACAGTAACATCACCAATCTTCTTGTTACTGATTGTGATATACAGTAACATTACCAATATCAATGTTACTGATTGTGATATACAGTAACATCACCAATCTTCTTGTTACTGATTGTGATATACAGTAACATTACCAATATCAATGTTACTGATTGTGATATACAGTAACATCACCAATCTTCATGTTACTGATTGTGATATACAGTAACAACACCAATCTTCATGTTACTGATTGTGATATACAGCAACATCACCAATCTTCTTGTTACTGATTGTGATATACAGTAACATTACCAATATCAATGTTACTGATTGTGATATACAGTAACATCACCAATCTTCTTGTTACTGATTGTGATATACAGTAACATTACCAATATCAATGTTACTGATTGTGATATACAGTAACATCACCAATCTTCTTGTTACTGATTGTGATATACAGTAACATTACCAATATCAATGTTACTGATTGTGATATACAGTAACATCACCAATCTTCATGTTACTGATTGTGATATACAGTAACAACACCAATCTTCATGTTACTGATTGTGATATACAGCAACATCACCAATCTTCTTGTTACTGATTGTGATATACAGTAACATTACCAATATCAATGTTACTGATTGTGATATACAGTAACATCACCAATCGTCATGTTACTTATTGTGATATACAGTAACATCACCAATCTTCATGTTACTAATTGTGATATACAGTAACATCACCAATCTCCATGTTACTGACTGTGGTATACAGTAACAACACCAATCTTCGTGTTACTGATTGTGATATACAGTAACAACACCAATCTTCATGTTATTTATTGTGATATACAGTAACAACACCAATCTTCTTGTTACTGATTGTGATATACAGTAACATTACCAATATCAATGTTACTGATTGTGATATACAGTAACATCACCAATCTTCATGTTACTGATTGTGATATACAGTAACATCACCAATCTTCATGTTACTAATTGTGATATACAGTAACATCACCAATATTCATGTTACTTATTGTGATATACAGTAACATCACCAATATTCATGTTACTGATTGTGATATACAGCAACAATACCAATCGTCATGTTACTGATTGTGATATACAGTAACATCACCAATCGTCATGTTACTGATTGTGATATACAGTAACATCACCAATCTTCATGTTACTGATTGTGATATACAGTAACAACACCAATCGTCATGTTACTTATTTTGATATACAGTAACATCACCAATCTTCATGTCACTGATTGTGATATACAGTAACATCACCAATCTCCATGTTACTGACTGTCATATACAGAAACATCACCAATATTCATGTTACTGATTGTGATATACAGTAACAACACCAATCGTCATGTTACTGATTGTGATATACAGTAACATCACCAATCTTCATGTTACTGATTGTGATATACAGTAACATCACCAATCTTCCTGTTACTGATTGTGATATACAGTAACATCACCAATCTTCATGTCTGATGGGTAACAGTAACACACCAATCTTCGTTATGATTTTAATACAGTAAAAACACCAATCTTCATGTTAATGATTGTAAAATTACATAAAAACCCAAAAACCTTCCTGTTACTGATTTTGATAACTAAAAACACCCAAACTCATGTTACGATGGATAACGTAAAATCACCAATTCCCTGTTATATGTGATATACAGTAACAACCCCCAATATATGTTACTATTTGATTTAAAATCAACACCAAAACCCATGTTTTGTTGTGATTACAAACAAACAAGTCATGTTATTATTTTTATACTAACAACCCCAATCCCGTTACGATTGTGATATACAGAACATCCCAAATTTATGTTACTGATTGTGTATCAAAAAAACCCCAAACTTTCCGTTCTTTTTTGATTAAGTAACTCACCCAAACTTCTGTTTGGTTGTGATAACAGAAAAAAAAAAAAAAAAAAAAAAAAAAAAAAAAACAAAAAAAAAAAAAAAAAAAAAAAAAAAAAAAAAAAAAAAAAAAAACCCAAAAAAAAAAATAAATACCGTTTTCTGATTGTGAATACAGTAACACACCAATCTTTATGTTACTGATTGTTAAAAACAGTAACTCCCAATCTTTTGTACTATTGTGTATACAGAAAAACCCCCCCATTTTATTGTGATTACAGAAAACACCAAAATTTTATGTTCATTTGGTTGATATACATAACTCCCCAACTTCTGTTATGATTTTGATAACAGTACACACAATTTGTTTGTTGTATATAAAATAACAAAAAAAAAAATTATTTTATTGTGATAAAGTAAAAACCCAAAACTATGTTTATATTTGATTACTAACAAAACCCAAATTTTGTTATTTTTGGATAACAGTTAAAACCCAAACTTATTTACTGATTGTGATTCGTAACAAAAAATCTCCCCTTTCTGATTGTGATATACATAACACACCCAAATTTTTGTTTGTTGTGAAACGTAAAAACACCAATTTTATTTATGATTGTGATATACAGTAACAATCACCAATCTTCATGTTACTGATTGTGATATACAGGTAACATCACCAATCGTCATGTTACTGATTGTGATATACAGTAACATCCCCAATCGTCATTTTACTTATTGTGATATACAGTAACATCTCAATCTTCATGTTACTGATTGTGATATACAGTAACACACCAATCTTCATGTTACTGATTGTGATATACAGTAACATCTCAACTTCAGTTACTGATTGTGATATACAGTAACAACCCCAATCTTCATGTTACTGATTGTGATATACAGTAACATCACCAAATCTTACATGTTTACTGATTGTGATATACAGTAACAACACCAATCTTCAAGTTACTGATTGTGATATACAGTAACATCTCACCAATCTTCATGTTACTGATTGTGTTGCTGATATACAGTAAACATGCCCAATCGTCATGTTACTGATTGTGATATACAGTAACAACACCAATATCAATGTTACTGATTGTGATATACAGTAACATCACCAATCTTCATGTTACTGATTGTGATATACAGTAACATCACCAATCTTCATGTTACTGATTGTGATATACAGTAACATCACCAATCTTCATGTTACTGATTGTGATATACAGTAACAACACCAATCTTCATGTTACTGATTGTGATATACAGTAACAACACCAATCTTCATGTTACTGATTGTGATATACAGTAACATCACCAATCTTCATGTTACTGATTGTGATATACAGTAACATCACCAATCTTCATGTTACTGATTGTGATATACAGTAACATCACCAATCTTCATGTTACTGATTGTGATATACAGTAACATCACCAATCTTCATGTTACTGATTGTGATATACAGTAACATCACCAATCTTCATGTTACTGATTGTGATATACAGTAACAACACCAATATCAATGTTACTGATTGTGATATACAGTAACATCACCAATCTTCATGTTACTGATTGTGATATACAGTAACATCACCAATCTTCATGTTACTGATTGTGATATACAGTAACATCACCAATCTTCATGTTACTGATTGTGATATACAGTAACATCACCAATCTCATGTTACTGATTGTGATATACAGTAACATCACCAATCTTCATGTTACTGATTGTGATATACAGTAACATCACCAATCTTCCTGTTACTGATTGTGATATACAGTAACATCACCAATCTTCATGTTACTGATTGTGATATACAGTAACATCACCAATCTTCATGTTACTGATTGTGATATACAGTAACATCACCAATCTCTATGTTACTGATTGTGATATACAGTAACATCACCAATCTTCATGTTACTGATTGTGATATACAGTAACAACACCAATCTTCATGTTACTGATTGTGATATACAGTAACATCACCAATCTTCATGTTACTGATTGTGATATACAGTAACATCACCAATCTTCATGTTACTGATTGTGATATACAGTAACAACACCAATCTTCATGTTACTGATTGTGATATACAGTAACATCACCAATCTTCAATGTTACTGATTGTGATATACAGTAACAACACCAATCTCATGTTACTGATTGTGATATACAGTAACATCACAATCTTCATGTTACTGATTGTGATATACAGTACACATACAGTACTTACCAGTATCATTCATGTTACTGATTGTGATATACAGTAACAATCACCAATCGTCATGTTACTGATTGTGATATACAGTAACATCACCAATCTTCCTGTTACTGATTGTGATATACAGTAACATCACCAATCTTCATGTTACTGATTGTGATATACAGTAACAACACCAATCTTCATGTTACTGATTGTGATTACAGTAACACACCATCTTCATGTTACTGATTGTGATATACAGTAACAACACCAATCTTCATGTTACTGATTGTGATATACAGTAACAATCACCAATCTTCATGTTACTGATTGTGATATACAGTAACATCACCAATCTCATGTTACTGATTGTGATATACAGTAACACACCAATCTTCATGTTACTGATTGTGATATACAGTAACATCACCAATCTTCCATGTTACTGATTGTGATATACAGTAACATCACCAATCTTCATGTTACTGATTGTGATATACAGTACATCACCAATCTTCATGTTACTGATTGTGATATACAGTAACATCACCAATCTTCATGTTACTGATTGTGATATACAGTAACATCACCAATCTTCATGTTACTGATTGTGATATACAGTAACATCACCAATCTTCATGTTACTGATTGTGATATACAGTAACATCACCAATCTTCATGTTACTGATTGTGATATACAGTAACATCACCAATCTTCATGTTACTGATTGTGATATACAGTAACATCACCAATCTCCATGTTACTGATTGTGATATACAGTAACATCACCAATCTTCATGTTACTGATTGTGATATACAGTAACATCACCAATCTTCATGTTACTTATTGTGATATACAGTAACATCACCAATCTTCATGTTACTGATTGTGATATACAGTAACATCACCAATCTTCATGTTACTGATTGTGATATACAGTAACATCACCAATCTTCATGTTACTGATTGTGATATACAGTAACAACACAATCGTCATGTTACTGATTGTGATATACAGTAACACCACCAATATTCAAGTTACTGATTGTGATATACAGTAAACAACACCAATCTTCATGTTACTGATTGTGATATACAGTAAACAACACCAATCTTCTGTTACTGATTGTGATATACAGTAACATCACCAATATCATGTTACTGATTGTGATATACAGTAACATCACCAATCTTCATGTTACTGATTGTGATATACAGTAACATCACCAATCTTCATGTTACTATTGTGATATACAGTAACAACACCAATCTTCATGTTACTGATTGTGATATACAGTAACAACACCAATCTTCTTGTTACTGATTGTGATATACAGTAACATTACCAATATCAATGTTACTGATTGTGATATACAGTAACATCACCAATCTTCATGTTACTGATTGTGATATACAGTAACATCACCAATCTTCATGTTACTGATTGTGATATACAGTAACATCACCAATCTTCATGTTACTGATTGTGATATACAGTAACATCACCAATCTTCATTGTTACTGATTGTGATATACAGTAACAATCACCAATCTTCATTGTTACTGATTGTGATATACAGTAACATCACCAATCTTCATGTTACTGATTGTGATATACAGTAACTCACCAATCTTCATGTTACTGATTGTGATATACAGTAACATACCCCAATCTTCATTGTTACTGATTGTGATATACAGTAACATACCCAATACTCATGTTACTGATTGTGATATACAGTAACATACACCAAATCTTCATGTTACGATTGTGATATACAGTAACAACACCAATATCAATGTTACTGATTGTTGATATACAGTAACATCACACAATCTTCATGTTCATGATTGTGATATACAGTAAATCCCAATCATTCATGGTACTGATTGCTGATATACAGTAACATCTCCATCTTCATGTTACTGATTGTGATATACAGTAACATCACCAATCTTCATGTACTGATTGTGATATACAGTAACCACTACACAATCGTTCATGTTACTGATTGTGATATACAGTAACACACCTAATCTCATGTTACTGATTGTGATATACAGTAACATCACCATATTCATGTTACTGATTGTGATATACAGTAACATCACCAATCTTCATGTTACTGATTGTGATATACAGTAACATCACCAATCTTCATGTTACTGATTGTGATATACAGTAACATCACCAATCTTCATGTTACTGATTGTGATATACAGTAACATCACCAATCTTCATGTTACTGATTGTGATATACAGTAACATCACCAATCTTCATGTTACTGATTGTGATATACAGTAACATCACCAATCTTCATGTTACTGATTGTGATATACAGTAACATCACCAATCTTCATGTTACTGATTGTGATATACAGTAACAACACCAATCTTCATGTTACTGATTGTGATATACAGTAACATCACCAATCTTCATGTTACTGATTGTGATATACAGTAACATCACCAATCGTCATGTTACTGATTGTGATATACAGTAACATCACCAATCTTCATGTTACTGATTGTGATATACAGTAACATCACCAATCTTCATGTTACTGATTGTGATATACAGTAACATCACCAATCTTCATGTTACTGATTGTGATATACAGTAACATCACCAATCTTCATGTTACTGATTGTGATATACAGTAACAACACCAATCGTCTGTTACTGATTGTGATATACAGTAACATCACCATCTTCATGTTACTGATTGTGATATACAGTAACATCACCAATCTTCATGTTACTGATTGTGATATACAGTAACATCACCAATCGTCATGTTACTGATTGTGATATACAGTAACATCACCAATCTTCATGTTACTGATTGTGATATACAGTAACAACACCAATCTTCATGTTACTGATTGTGATATACAGTAACATCACCAATCTTCATGTTACTGATTGTGATATACAGTAACATACCAATCTTCATGTTACTGATTGTGATATACAGTAACATCACCAATCTTCATGTTACTGATTGTGATATACAGTAACATCACCAATCTTCATGTTACTGATTGTGATATACAGTAACATCACCAATCTTCATGTTACTGATTGTGATATACAGTAACATCACCAATCTTCATTGTTACTGAGTGTGATATACAGTAACAATCACCAATCGTCATGTTACTGATTGTGATACTACAGTAAACATCATCCAATCTTCATGTTACTGAATTGTGATATACAGTAACATCACCAATCTCCATGTTACTGACTGTGGATATACAGTAACAACACCAATCTTCATGTTACTGATTGTGATATACAGTAACAACACCAATCTTCATGTTACTTATTGTGATATACAGTAACAACACCAATCTTCATGTTACTGATTGTGATATACAGTAACAACACCAATCGTCATGTTACTGATTGTGATATACAGTAACAACACCAATCTTCATGTTACTGATTGTGATATACAGTAACATCACCAATCTTCATGTTACTGATTGTGATATACAGTAACATCACCAATCTTCATGTTACTGACTGTGATATACAGTAACAACACCAATCTTCATGTTACTTATTGTGATATACAGTAACATCACCAATCTTCATGTTACTGATTGTGATATACAGTAACATCACCAATCTTCATGTTACTGATTGTGATATACAGTAACATCACCAATCTTCATGTTTACTATTGTGATATACAGTAACATCACCAATATTCATGTTACTGATTGTGATATACAGTAACAACACCAATCGTCATGTTACTGATTGTGATATACAGTAACATCACCAATCTTCATGTTACTGATTGTGATATACAGTAACATCACCAATCTCCATGTTACTGACTGTGATATACAGTAACATCACCAATATTCATGTTACTGATTGTGATATACAGTAACAACACCAATCTTCATGTTACTGATTGTGATATACAGTAACAACACCAATCTTCATGTTACTGATTGTGATATACAGTAACATCACCAATCGTCATGTTACTGATTGTGATATACGGTAACATCACCTATCTCTATGTTACTGATTGTGATATACAGAACAATCACCAATCTTCATTTTACTGATTGTGATATACAGGTAACAATCACCAATCGTCATGTTACTGATTTGTGATATACAGTAACATCACCAATCTTCATGTTACTGATTGTGATATACAGTAACATCACCAATCTTCATGTTACTGATTGTGATATACAGTAACATCACCAATCGTCATGTTACTGATTGTGATATACAGTAACATCACCAATCTTCATGTTACTGATTGTGATATACAGTAACATCACCAATCTTCATGTTACTGATTGTGATATACAGTAACAACACCAATCGTCATGTTACTGATTGTGATATACAGTAACATCACCAATCTTCATGTTACTGATTGTGATATACAGTAACATCACCAATCTTCATGTTACTGATTGTGATATACAGTAACATCACCAATCTTCATGTTACTGATTGTGATATACAGTAACACACCAATCTTCATGTTACTGATTGTGATATACAGTAACATCACCAATCTTCATGTTACTGATTGTGATAAACAGTAACATCACCAATCTTCATGTTACTGATTGTGATATACAGTAACAATCACCAATCTCATGTTACTGATTGTGATATACAGTAACATCACCAATCTTCATGTTACTGATTGTGATATACAGTAACATCACAATCTTCATGTTACTGATTGTGATATACAGTAACATCACCAATCTTCATGTTACTGATTGTGATATACAGTAACAACACCAATCTTCATGTTACTGATTGTGATATACAGTAACAACACCAATCTTCATGTTACTGATTGTGATATACAGTAACACACCAATCTCATGTTACTGATTGTGATATACAGTAACATCACCAATCTTCATGTTACTGATTGTGATATACAGTACATCACCAATCTCATGTTACTGATTGTGATATACAGTAACATCACCAATCGTTCATGTTACTGATTGTGATATACAGTAACACACCAAACCCGTTACATTGGTAACAGTAAATCCCAAACTTCATGTCCCGATGGATATAAATAACCCCAATCTCATTTTTGATTTGAAACGTAAAACACCAAACTTATTTTTGATTTGGGTTTCGCAAAAACCCAAACCTTCCGATTGGATATCAGAAAAACACCAATCTTTAGTTTCTAATTGTGAAATTTCGAAAACCCAATCTTCATGTTAAGACTGTGATATACTAACCACCAATCTTTATGTTTTTCTTTGTGATAACAAAAAATCACCCAAAATTTTTTGTACTGATTGTGTTTTCAGACACACCAAATTTATGTTAGATTGGATAACATAACAACCAAAAAGAGGATCAGAAATACCAAATTTCGGGTTTTAAAGAAACAAATTTAGACGATTGTGAAAAACGTCAAAAATCTTATGTTTCTATTGTGATTACATAAAACATCAAAAATGTTTTTGATGTGATATAAATAACATCACCCCTTTATGTTCTGATTGTGATTAAAGTAACACCCAATTCATTTATGAGTGAATTTCTAACACACCCAAATTTTTTGTTTACTGATTGGATTAAAAAGTAAAACACCCAAAAACTCTTTTTACTATTGTGAATTTTCAGTAAAAACCCAAACTTTTGTTTTATGTGAAACAGTAACAACACCAACTAAATTATGATTGTGATTACAGAACAAAAACCTTCAGTTCGATTGGATATTTCAGAACATCACAATCTTTTTTTTACTGATTGGGAATACAGTAACAAAACCCCAAATTTTATGTTATGAGGTTACGTAACATCACCAATTTCTGTTTTTTATTGTTAAAATAAATAAAAAATTTTTCCCTTTTTTGGGAACGGGGCCTTTTTGGTTAAGGATTCGGAATTTTCCCCTTTGGGGAGGGGAGAGGGAAACCCCGTTTGCGGTTTGGTTTAAAAAAGGATCTTAATTGGGCAGGGAGAGTTCAGTTACCCCCCTTTGCGGGGTTTAACAGTTTAAAAAAGGGGGGTTTTTTTAAAAACAACCCCCTTTTTTTAGGAGGCGTCCCTTTTTTTGGGAAATGGTATTGAAAAAAGGGTTTAATTCGGGGTAAAGGTTTCAAATTTTTGTTTTTTTTTTTTTTCTCAAAGTCATTTTTTTCGTCAACCCAAGTAGACCCCCTGTTCCCCAAATTGTTTTTTAGGACATTTCCAATTTTATTGGACATGGAACCTTTTTGGAAAAGGGGGAAATTTTTTGTAATTTTTCCCCTTTTTGAAGAATTGATCCCCGGTTGAGTTTAAATTGTTTCAGGCTTTCCATTTTTTTTTGATTTTCCCAAATTAAAAAGGAAAAAATGGAAAAAAAAATTTTTTTCAAGATTTTTGAAATTCCACAATTTTTATGAGGGGGAATTTTTTGAAGATTTACACCCCTTTTGAAATGAAACCCTTTTAACCCGGGTCCCAGGCATTTGTTTAAAAAACGCCCCCCTTTTTGGAAACTTCCCCGGGGAAGAATTGCCAAGTCACCCAAAGAAAGTTTTTTAAGCCCTTTTAAAAAAAGTCCAGTTATTAAAATAAACCATTGCCCCCAAAATCCCCAAATTTAATTGGGGAAAAAAAGAGGAAAACCCTCGTGTTGATTCCGGTCCCCAAAAATTTATTCCCAGTTTAATGGGGCCATTTCCCCCAGAAATGTTTTATGGCCGCAATCCACCTGCTTAAGAATGAAATGTTTTTGAATCACCATAAATTTTTAAAAACCGAAATTCAAAGGGGGCTAAAAAAATAAAGAGAAAAGAAAATTTATTTTTGGGCCGAAAATTCACGTCAATCTAGTTTGGGCTTCAAATTAAATTCTGGGTTAAAAAAATTTTAAGTAACCGAATTTAAAAGAAATTTCAATAAGGGGAAAAGGGTTTTAATCCGAACTTACACCCAAATCTGGCATTCACCCAAAAGCAAACCTCATAAAGGCCCCAAAGTTAAAAACGCAAAAGGCCTACCTCCCAAACCGTTGTTCACAACAAACAACCTCTCATCCATGTTTAAAACAGCGAACCTAACCCTCCAATGTTCAACAATAGCAAACCTGTTTTGTGTTTCCACACGAAAACAGTTTAAACCCGCTTGAGTCAACCTTGAAAAAACAAACCCTTCCCTTAAGGCCGACACAAACAAAGTCAAAACCTGCTTGGTCCCTTAACAAAGTCCAAAGCTTAGGGGTCCGAAAATTTCAACAGTCAAACCCGCTTGGTTCCCAAATTCAACAAGTAAACTGGGGTTAGAGTCCACCCTCCAAGTTTAAACCTTTCCCTTGGGGGCCGTTAAAAAAACTCAAAACCTGGGGGGTGCCCCTTTCAAACAAATCCAAACCTGCTTTGGCCGACCTTCAACAAACAACCGTTTGGGTCGCTTCAAAAAAATTCAAACCGGGGGCCCACTTCAACAACTCAAACCTAAAGGGGGGCCGACCTTAAAAAAAATCAAAAAACCGTTTGTGTCACACTTGAAACCGCAAACCCGTTTAGATGTCCCAACTTAAAACATCAAACTTTTCTTAGTGCCGCACTTTCGTTTTGCTTTGTTGACACCTTCAACAGGTCAAAAACCCGTTTAGTTTTGTGCACCTTTTAACAAAATTTTAAAATTTTTAAAGTGAAGAAAAAAAATAAAAAATGAAATTTGAAATTATAACAAAGTCCCCCCCCCCCCCCCCCCCCCCCCCCCCCCCCCCCCCCCCCCCCCCCCCCCCCCCCCCCCCCCCCCCCCCCCCCCCCCCCCCCCCCCCCCCCCCCCCCCCCCCCCCCCCCCCCCCCCCCAATTTAAAAAAGGGGGGAAGAAATTTCCCCCCCAAAAAAACCCCAAAAAAAAATCCGAAAAAAAAAATAAACCGGGACAAAAAAAGAAAAAAGGGGGGGGCCCCCGGGGAAAAAAATAATTTCCCCCCCGGGTGGGGGGTTTTTCCTTTTTTGTTTTGGGGAAAAGGGGGAAAACCCAATTTCAAAAAAATTTTTAAAAAATTTTTTTTGGGGTTTTTAATCAAAAAAAATTTTCCCACGGGCCCCCCCCTTTTTAAACCAAAAAGGTCGACTGTTCACCAAGTCTCTAAAGACATAAGGGCGGGTTTGGCCGACTGTTCACCAAGTCTCTAAAGACATAAGGGCGGGTTTGACCGACTGTTCACCAAGTCTCTAAAGACATAAGGGCGGGTTTGACCGACTGTTCACCAAGTCTCTTAATGTCTCTAAAGACATAAGGGCGGGTTTGGCCGACTGTTCACCAAGTCTCTAAAGACATAAGGGTGGGTTTGGCCGACTGTTCACCAAGTCTCTAAAGACATAAGGGCGGGTTTTGCCGACTATTGATCAAGTCTCTAAAGACACAAGGGCGGGTTTGGTCGACTGTTCACCAAGTCTCTAAAGACACAAGGGCGGATTTGACCGACTGTTCACCAAGTCTCTAAAGACATAAGGGCGGGTTTGGCCGACTGTTCACCAAGTCTCTAAATGTCTCTAAAGACATAAGGGCGGGTTTGGCCGACTGTTCACCAAGTCTCTAAAGACATCAGGGCGGGTTTGACCGACTGTTCTCCAAGTCTCTAAAGACATCAGGGCGGGTTTGGCTTTAGCTGATCAGTCAGGCATCTTTCGTTTTGCTGTTGTTGAACAGTTCGTCTCGCAAGCAGGTTAAATCTAAAGATACCACGAAATGTATAGGTTTTGATAAAGGCACTTATCAGGAACACTTTCCGATCGCATTTTTTCATCGGTTTGAAACGGGTATATTTCCATCAGAAATATTTTAAACAAAATGCAAAAATTTAGTAAATGAGATCTGAAATCGCATAAAGGAGATCAGACAGTCGAGTAAACGGGATCACAGAGTCGAGTAAATTCGGGTGTTATTTAGTTGCAGAAACAATCAAATAAATGTAAGCATATCACGCCATAACATTACGTAATATCATCCCCACCTCGCTCACTATTCCAACACCACGCTTAAAATTCCGCGAACTCGCTTCCAAGTCCCAAATCTACGCTTACCAGTCCGTGTCCACGCTAACCAGTCTGTCACCCCCTTACCAGTCCGCCACCCCCTTACTCGTCCGCCACCTCCCTTACCAGTCCGCCACCTCCCTTACCTGTCCGCCACCTCCCTTATCAGTCCACCACCCCCTTACCTGTCCGCCACCTCCCTTATCAGTCCACCACCCCCTTACCTGTCCGCCACCTCCCTTACCAGTCCACCACCTCCCTTACCAGTCAGCCACCCCCCTTTCCAGTCAGTCACCCCCCTTACCAGACCGCCGTCCCCCTTACCAGACCGCCGTCCCCCTTACCAGTCCACCACCTCCCTTACCTGTCCGCCAACTCCCTTACCAGTCCACCACCTCCCTTACCACTCCGCCACGTCCCTTACCACTCCGCCACGTCCCTTACCAGTCAGTCACCTCCCTTACCTGTCTGCCACCTCCCTTATCAGTCCACCAACCCCTTACCTGTCCGCCACCTCCCTTATCAGTCCACCACCCCCTTACCTGTCCGCCACCTCCCTTACCAGTCCACCACCTCCCTTACCAGTCAGCCACCCCCCTTTCCAGTCAGTCACCCCCCTTACCAGACCGCCGTCCCCCTTACCAGACCGCCGTCCCTCTTACCAGTCCACCACCTCCCTTACCTGTCCGCCACCTCCCTTATCAGTCCACCACCCCCCTTACCTGTCCGCCACCTCCCTTACCAGTCCACCACCTCCCTTACCAGTCAGCCACCCCCCTTTCCAGTCAGTCACCCCCCTTACCAGACCGCCGTCCCCCTTACCAGACCGCCGTCCCCCTTACCAGTCCACCACCTCCCTTACCTGTCTGCCACCTCCCTTATCAGTCCACCAACCCCTTACCTGTCCGCCACCTCCCTTATCAGTCCACCACCCCCCTTACCTGTCCGCCACCTCCCTTACCAGTCCACCACCTCCCTTACCAGTCAGCCACCCCCCTTTCCAGTCAGTCACCCCCCTTACCAGACCGCCGTCCCCCTTACCAGACCGCCGTCCCCCTTACCAGTCCACCACCTCCCTTACCTGTCCGCCACCTCCCTTATCAGTCCACCAACCCCTTACCTGTCCGCCACCTCCCTTATCAGTCCATCACCCCCTTACCTGTCCGCCACCTCCCTTATCAGTCCACCACCCCCTTACCTGTCCGCCACCTCCCTTACCTGTCCGCCACCTCCCTTACCAGTCAGCCACCTCCCTTACAAGTCAGTCACCTCCCTTACCAGTCAGTCACCTCCCTTACCAGTCAGTCAACCCGTTACCAGTCCGCCACATCCCTTACCAGTCAGTCACCTCCCTTACCAGTCCGCCATCCCCCTTACCAGTCCGCCATCCCCCTTACCAGTCCGCCATCCCCCTTACCAGTCAGTCACCTCCCTTACCAGTCCGCCATCCCCCTTACCAGTCCGCCATCCCCCTTACCAGTCAGTCACCTCCCTTACCAGTCCGCCATCCCCCTTACCAGACCGCCACCCCCCTTACCAGTCAGTCACCTCCCTTACCAGTCAGTCACCTCCCTTACTAGTCCTCCACCCCCCTTTCCAGTCCTCCACCCCCCTTACCAGTCAGTCAACACCTTACCAGTCCGCCACCTCCCTTACCAGTCCGCCATCCCCCTTACCAGTCAGTCACCTCCCTTACCAGTCCGCCATCCCCCTTACCAGTCAGTCACCTCCCTTACCAGTCCGCCACATCCCTTACCAGTCCGCCACCTCCCTTACCAGTCCGCCATCCCCCTTACCAGTCCGCCATCCCCCTTACCAGTCAGTCACCTCCCTTACCAGTCCGCCACATCCCTTACCAGTCCGCCACCTCCCTTACCACTCCGCCACCTCCCTTACCAGTCAGCCACCCCCTTACCAGTCCGCCATCCCCCTTACCAGTCAGTCACCTCCCTTACCAGTCCGCTAACCACCTTACCAGTCCGCCACCTCCCTTACTAGTCGCCACCTCCCTTACCAGTCAGCAACCCCCCTTACCAGTCAGCCACCCCCTTACCAGTCAGCCACCCCTTACCAGTCAGCCACCCCCCTTACCAGTCAGTCACCTCCCTTACCAGTCCGCCATCTCCCTTACCAGTCCGCCACCTCCCTTACCAGTCCGCCACCTCCCTTACCAGTCCATTCCATTACTTCCTTCATCGTCAGCACTTGTTATAGTCGTGAAATTTCTGAGACATCACGTCATCAGGAAGTGTCACAGCGACGAAGACAATGGCCGATTTCCTCCCCAGACCTAACTTATTACAAGAAAATTTCTGCGTATGAACTCTTCACACATACGGGAATGTATATAATATTATGACGTGTTCGATGTTTATCCGAGCCCTTGTTCAATATATACTGATACCAGAATCTCTGGATGAGTTGACTAAGAATTGAAAATATTTTCATATTCGTTCATGAAACGTAGATTCGGAACGTTATGAAGGGCTCAAGCCTAATTGTTGATTACACTATTAGCAAGTCATACCTCTTACTGCTAAAGGCGATATCCTCGTTATGGAGAAGAAACTCACTTTTTCTTCCTATTGTTTAATCAGGGAACACAGGTAAGGTTGAGCAAAGGTTAGATTAAGTCAATGTTTGGGCGATCCACATGTTAAGGCAAGTCACATGTCAGGGCGAGCCACGAGCACAGGGTCAGTCACGGGTTAGGTTGGGTCATGTTCAGACCAGACGTCTAAGTACTTCCTATACGGCCTGGTCATCGGTAACAATCGCTGGTACAACCATGTTCTATATTTAAGAACCATTCTACAATATGGTCATGTTCTGGCTGTTCTGGCAAGCGAGTGTCTGTATACCAAGCCAGCGAGTTCCTGTACACCAAGCCAGCGAGTCCCTGTACACCAGGCCAGCGAGTGTCTGTACACCAAGCCAGCGAGTCCCTGTACACCAAGCCAGCGAGTTCCTGTACACCAAGCCAGCGAGTGTCTGTACACCAAGCCAGCGAGTCCCTGTACACCAAGCCAGCGAGTTCCTGTACACCAAGCCAGCGAGTCCCTGTACACAAACCAGTGAGTGCCTGTACACCAAGCCAGCGAGTTCCTGTACACCAAGCCAGCGAGTTCCTGTACACCAAGCCAGCGAGTCCCTGTACACCAAGCCAGCGAGTGTCTGTACACCAAGCCAGTGAGTGCCTGTACACCAAGCCAGTGAGTGCCTGTACACCAAGCCAGTGAGTCCCTGTACACCAAGCCAGCGAGTGTCTGTACACCAAGCCAGCGAGTTCCTGTACACCAAGCCAGCGAGTCCCTGTACACCAGGTCAGCATGTCCATGTACACCAGGCCAGCGAGTCCATGTACACCAATTCAGTATGCCCTGTACACCAGGTCAGTATGTCCCTTTAACCAAGCCAGCGAGTCCCTGTACACCAATTCAGTATGTCCCTGTACACCAAGCCAGTGAGTCCCTGTACACCAAGCCAGTGAGTGCCTGTACACCAAGCCAGTGAGTGCCTGTACACCAAGCCAGCGAGTCCCTGTACACCAAGCCAGTGAGTGCCTGTACACCAAGCCAGCGTGTCCCTGTACACCAAGCCAGTGAGTCCCTGTACACCAAGCCAGCGAGTCCCTGTACACCAAGCCAGTGAGTCCCTGTACACCAAGCCAGCGAGTGTCTGTACACCAGGCCAGCGATTCCCTGTACACCAAGCCAGTGAGTACCGTACACCAAGCCAGCGAGTCCATGTACACCAAGCCAGCGAGTCCCTGTACACCAAGCCAGCGAGTCCCGTACACCAAGCCAGCGAGTCCCTGTACACAAACCAGTGAGTGCCTGTACACCAAGCCAGCGAGTCCCTGTACACCAAGCCAGCGAGTCCCTGTACACCAAGCCAGCGATTCCCTGTACACAAACCAGCGAGTCCATGTACACCAAGCCAGCGAGTCCCTGTACACCAGGCCAGCACCAGATTCGTCTTTGATTTGTCGTACATATTGCTACCTTTTACGAAGATGAAAAGAGTGATCGCTTTAAAATTAGGGTCGAAACATATTTTGGTTCAGTCTGGAATATATCTATGAAAAACATAAAATATTAACATGGTCACCATTAATTTAAACCATGTATTGTTAGGTTTGTTTGTTTGTTTGTTTGTTTGTTTTATTTGTTTTTGAAGAGATGCTCTTTCATATCAGTACATCATTAAATGTCGCATACATTGTCTGAGATGAGATCATGTTGTGTCAGTAGACCGCTGAGATACCCTGAGACCAGTAATACACGTCTAAACCGCTGTGTATCACGTGCTAAATGGATTGTAATAAGTTGTAGATAACCTCCCATGTTAACACCGATAACATATCTATCTAAGTGGGCCCAGCGCCGATAGACGTCTTATCTAAAAACAATTTCTCTGAGATATGTCAATTTGAGTATATGTATCATTCTGGTAGAAGAACATCTTATTAAAGTCGATTACGTATGATTACAAATATAGTTTACAAAGTAAATACAATGTATGTAAACAAAAGGCATTATTGGCCTGTATCGTTAACCTGCTATTTGATATTTCGGGAAAACGAAAACAAATATCTCTTCAAAAAATCAAACATTGCATGTTTCATGTTGATTCACCCACTTGAATCCATGCGACATCTAAGAAATCTCCTGCCAGTACAAAATTACTATTAAAAAGGCCGCATCCGGAAAAACTCAAGTTACACAATGTTTCCTCTGTTCCATGGTATTCGAGCAGACACCAAACGTTAGGTCAGTGACACGAAGAGGACACATGTATGGAGGACGATGTGTGTTGACGAGGACACACGTACGGAGGACGGTGGATGTTGACAAGGACACATGTATGGAGGACGGCGGATGTTGGCGAGGACACATGTATGGAGGACGGTGTGTGTTGACGAGGACACATGTATGGAGGACGGTGGATGTTGGCGAGGACACATGTATGGAGGACGGCGGATGTTGACGATGACACATGTATGGAGGACGGTGTGTGTTGACGAGGACACATGTATGGAGGACGGTGTGTGTTGACGATGACACATGTATGGAGGACGGTGCGTGTTGACGAGGACACATGTATGGAGGACGGTGTGTGTTGACGAGGACACATGTATGGAGGACGGCGGATGTTGACGAGGACACATGTATGGAGGACGGTGGATGTTGGCGAGGACACATGTATGGAGGACGGTGGATGTTGACGAGGACACATGTATGGAGGACGGTGGATGTTGACGAGGACACATGTATGGAGGACGGTGTGTGTTGACGAGGACACATGTATGGAGGACGGTGTGTGTTGACGAGGACACATGTATGGAGGACGGTGTGTGTTGACGAGGACACACGTATGGAGGACGGTGTGTGTTGACGAGGACACATGTATGGAGGACGGTGTGTGTTGACGAGGACACATGTATGGAGGACGGTGGATGTTGACGAGGACACATGTATGGAGGACGGTGTGTGTTGACGAGGACACATGTATGGAGGACGGTGTGTGTTGACGAGGACACATGTATGGAGGACGGTGTGTGTTGACGAGGACACATGTATGGAGGACGGTGTGTGTTGACGAGGACACATGTATGGAGGACGGTGGATGTTGACGAGGACACATGTATGGAGGACGGTGTGTGTTGACGAGGACACATGTACGGAGGACGGTGTGTAACATTCAGAATGCACCTCAATTGCAATTTAAGGGCATTCTTTCCGAAATTACTTCAATTTTGCACCAACGAGATAATCCTAATGGGTTACCAGAATGAAATTGTGTAACATGACAAAATCATTACACAGTGTATGTCATACGACAGTATGATACCGACGTGATTGATATTGGTACAGTGTACCCACAAGTTCTGCTCTCCTTTCGTTGAAATCAGTTCACTGTGGAGGGGAACACATTCATCTGTCAGGATGTTTTCCATATAACATGCATGTAGGTAAACATCAACAATTACATGCACGTGAAGAAACCGTCACGGAGATCACAGATTGTTGGAATATGTCAAAGGTTACACATAAATACACACAGCGAACCGAGAGTCACGTGCCGTACAAATTGTGGTAATGATAACGCGGTTAACACTACATATAGGGGGAGTGTCGAAATTCTGGAAATACTTGAGAATTTAAATCACTCCAGATGCCGAGGTTTTGTTTTCCAATGAGAAGACACCTGGTCACCACATGTGGATCCATGTATCCTGCTATCTCTCGTCAGCATGTGGCGCCTTAACGCTCACTCCCTACATCAGTGGTTCTTTGCTGTTTTGTAAACGTAAACAAATGTTTATAATGACTTGTGTTATATACCACTAATTAACAAATATGTTTGTTCCAATGTTCCCGAGGAAACTCGCGGATAAAGCAATGTAAAAAGTAAATATCTACTACGAACTTAATGTACAGCTGTTTACTCACCTTTCATGGCCACGACAACTACAAATATGTTAACCGACATAAATCTCTCAAGTGAGACGTAAAAAACAAACTGTCAGGAACATGACCAAAGTAGTAAAGATTAATTTGGACTCTTTTAAGAACACTACGATTTCTTAAATTAATTTGCATGTATGACTATTATAGTCTAGTTTGATTAAAAACACAGAAACTTGAGAAAAAAAAAATTCTCTGTACTACTTCAACCTGATGAACGAGTGTTGCTTGATATGGTGACCATATTTCAGAGCAGTATTCTAACTGACTGCACTAGTGTACAGAGAGCGAATAACATTTTACGTTTTGAAAATCCAAACATTGGCATTGCCTTAGCTTACCAACCACTTATTTAGCATGTAATAAAATGTTCAGATTCGGAGTAAGCCATGCACTCAGGTCTATTCGGGGACAGTCCTCCTGGCCACGTGTACCATGTATCAGACACATAGGAGCTAAACTGACCATCGTCTTACAGGTAAGGTGTGATAGGACGCATGTCCTCAAGGCTGAGGAGGGGTTGCATATTGGGCCCAGGTGGCCATTGACAACGTTTGGCCTCAATATAGTATTATGTTATGTACATGTAGTCTGGACATGTATTTTTTTTTTCATTTTACACTGCTGAAGTCTTTATATATTGCAACATTGTACAATGTATTACCGGGTCATGTCTTTTGTGATAATAAGTGGGACAAAAACCCACTAGTGCACCAATTATAAGTTTACTTAAGTAGTTTAAATCTTGTGCACTCCTCACTTCTCCTAGGGAGCAAAGGTTAACTGGTCGACACTCAACTGAGGGGTACGGACCCCCCTCCCCTATGACCTTAATATTTCCGGTTTCTTAAAGTTGTACAATTTTTTTTCACACTTAGGTTTTCTATAGTAGTACGGTTTGATAAAACGTTCTTCCACTTCTCAACATTATCGTAGCACTTCCGTAGCACTTCCGTAGCATTACCGTACCACTTCCGTAGCATTAATTACCGTACCATTACCGTAGCTCTTCCGTAGCTCTTCCGTAGCACTTCCGTAGCATTACAGTACCATTACCGTAGCACTTCCGTATCACTTCCGTACCATTTCCGTAGCTCTTCCGTAGCACTTCCATAGCATTACAGTAACATTACCGTATCACTTCCGTACCATTTCCGTAGCATTACCGTACCATTTCCGTAGCATTACCGTACCATTACCGTACCATTTCCGTACCATTTCGTAGCACTTCCGTAACATTCCCGTACCATTACCGTAGCACTTCCTTAGCATTTGCGTTTAATTCGGAACTGCGAACGTACACGAGTCTGTATTACACCTTTCATGACCAGGTATACAAACTACATGTATATTAACTTCTCACCTTTCATGACCAGGTATACAAACTACAGGTATATTAACTTGACCCCTTTCATGACCAGGTATGATAACTTCTCACCTTTCATGACCAGGTATACAAACTACAGGTATATTAACTTGACCCCTTTCATGACCAGGTATATTAACTGGACACCTTTCATGACCAGGTATACAAACTACAGGTATATTAACTTGACCCCTTTCATGACCAGGTATATTAACTTGACCCCTTTCATGACCAGGTATACAAACTACAGGTATATTAACTTGACCCCTTTCATGACCAGGTATATTAACTTGACCCCTTTCATGACCAGGTATACACTCTACAGGTATATTAACACGACACCTTTCATGACCAGGTATACAAACAACAGGTAAATTTACTTGACACCTTTCATGACCAGGTATACAAACTACAGATACATTGTTTATCAACTTCTCACATTTCATGACCAGGTATACAAACTACAGGTAAATTAACTGGACACCTTTCATGACCAGGTATACAAACTACAGGTATATTAACTCGACACCTTTCATGACCAGATATTTTGAAAGTATTTCTTGTTTAATATTCTATCTCCATGTTCCTCAAGTTAGTATATTTCAACTATCGTGCCGACTGACGTAGAGAGGCCCTAGGGATCCCCCTACTTAGCCTGTCCCTCTGATTACTGTTAATAACCCCTTTCTCTCAGCAGATGCAATCAGTAGAGGATTTCCCTCTGTTTAACATTGGCTGTCATGTTTTCTACACACTTAAAATGTAATCTAAAGCTTTTATTTTATCGTGAAACATTGCCGAAGCTTGTATTACCCTAAATATCTGTTAATGACTTTGTGCCCTTCTATAAGACGAATCTGTGTATGCAATCGCTGGATCTTTTTAAAATCTATTAGAATGTGTTCACAACTCGTGTCATAGAGGACGGTTGCTGATGACATTAGACTGTTAAAGGCATCAGTACAGCCAGCTATGTCAGGGAGCGCTCAATACTGGTATTACAAGGAATCTGTGTGCTGTTTATCTTCTTGTACGTATACCCGACTCACTGGAATCTTGTCCATGTGTTCTGACATTTGTCCCTCTGTTCTGACCCTGTGATATAGTTTGTCCCTCTGTTCTGACCCTGTGGTATAGTTTGTCCCTCTGTTCTGACCCTGTGATATAGTTTATCCCTCTGTTCTGACCCTGTGGTATAGTTTATCCCTCTCGTATGACCCTGTGGTATAATTTGTCCCTCTGTTCTGACCCTGTGATATAGTTTATCCCTCTGTTCTAACCCTGTGATATAGTTTATCCCTCTCGTCTGACCCTGTGGTATAGTTTGACCCTCTGTTCTGACCCTGTTATATAGTTTGTCCCTCTGTTCTAACCCTGTGATATAGTTTATCCATCTGGTCTGACCCTGTGGTATTGTTTGTCCATCTGGTCTGACCCTGTGATATAGCTTGTCCCTCTGTTCTGACCCTGTGGTATAGTTTGTCCCTCTGTTCTGACCCTGTGGTATAGTTTGTCCCTCTGTTCTGACCCTGTGGTATAGTTTGTCCCTCTGTTCTGACCCTGTGGTATAGTTTGTCTCTCTATTCTGACCCTGTGATATAGTTTGTCCATCTGTTCTGACCCTGTGGTATAGTTTATCCCTCTGTTCTAACCCTGTGGTATAGTTTGTCTCTCTATTCTGACCCTGTGATATGGTTTGTCCCTCTGATCTGACCCTGTGATATAGTTTGTCCCTCTGGTCTAACCCTGTGGTATAGTTTGTCCCTCTGTTCTAACCCTGTGGTATAGTTTGTCCCTCTGTTCTGACCCTGTGGTATAGTTTGTCCCTCTGTTCTGACCCTGTGGTATAGTTTGTCTCTCTATTCTGACCCTGTGATATAGTTTGTCCATCTGGTCTGACGTTGTGGTATAGTTTGTCCCTCTGTTCTGACGTTGTGGTATAGTTTGTCCCTCTGTTGTGGCGCAAAGTGTTACACGATGATAACAGAAATATGAAACCCATCAATATCAGGAAATTGATAATCCCACAGTATTTAATTAACTCTCCTTGACAATTGTTAATCAGTTGTGAAAAAAACATTTGTCTCTACTCTTATTGATACTGTATTGCCATTTTTTTTTCAAATGCATTATCGAACAATCTCTTTTCTCACACTTCATGTAAACAACCACTTGTCAATAAATACTTGTGAACGAAATATTATGACACATCTTCAAGAACATTCCAGAAAAATCTGTTAACAATTAGGTTCGAGAGTATATCTCTGTAAGGATTGTCTCCCTTTAACCACTGGTTTATGTAACCCTAGAAGGAAGGTGAACCAGTGACACTAACTGATAAAGGAGGACTTACCCATGCCAGGACTGACTCAATACTTCGATGTGATGGCATTACGGACTTCGAACAACTTCGAAAAGCAGTAAAAAGACTAGAGTTCAATCGTGGATTGGCTCCAAAGGAAACTTCTCATGTTAGATGATGGCGGAAGTCAGTGGGAGTTCAGAAATCGTGAGCTTAAGCAGATGATGAAGCAACACTATCAACCAGATTTGATAAGTTTGAGGAAAGCAAGAAAGGGAAACCAAAGGTAAGAGAAATGGTAAACCAAAAGGTGGTAATGGTGGCTGTCGTGGTAATCATGGAAGAAATACTGGAAATAATGGATTAGGTACTAATTAAAGACAGGCACCACAAACTTATGAAGGACATCAGCAGATGAAGGACCAACTAGTTTATCGAGGAGGTGCAATGCAGCCGATATTTTCATAGAAGGATTGGAGGCTAAGGCATAATTAGACACGGGTGTTACCGTATCTAGTGTTGGTGAAACATTCTACATCCTGGACATATACCCCTACGACCACTTAAGGATGGAGTACTAAAGATTGAAGCTGCAAGTGGAGATTTATTACCTTACATCGGATTCATTGACGTCAATATCAAAGTAGACAGTTTAAGGAGAGGAAGAAAACAGCTGCCTTTTACTTGTTAACCCCGATTATGATTTTGATAAGGTTATACCACTTCTGCTAGGAACCAACGTACTCTCTCACTTTATGTGGCGATGTCAGGAATGGTTTGGCCCACGATATCTCAATGAAGCACCTTTGACCACACCCTGGTATATGTCCTTTTGTTGTATTTCACTTCAGGAAAGACAACTGCAGCATAACAACTACTGTCTCGCTGTGCGACGTAATTCAGAGAGAGATAATATGATAATACCGCCGAATAAAAACCTGGCGCGCCCTTAAATGACACTGGCTGTTAATAGAACGTTAAATAAAATAAGCCAAATTGCGAAACGCAGCCTGTTGCCGTTAGGAACAGCCTTGCTGCTAAAGAAATTGAATGTGTGGGATCGGCTGAGACACAGTGTATAAGATAAGGCAATAATTTTGCCATTACTGGATGATGCATTTCTATTGAAAGGAAAAGAAGTAATCCGCAATTCTAGACAATTCAATTCTAGACGTGTTCTCAAGTGGGGAAATGGACTATGGACACACACAGTCGGCGTTACCAAAACAATGGAACTGGAAGATGACAGACCGTTTAGGTAAAGACGTCAGATGATACCACCGAGTATGGTTCAGGAGGTTCGGGATCACCTTCAGCAGCTTCTCACCTGCGAAGTGATAAGAAATCCCATTAGCTTAAGAGGTGGTTCTGGCGCGCAAGAGGAATGGCCACAGCGGATGTGTATTGACTATCGTCAACTAAACAAAGGGACAATCAAGAATGTGTATACCCTTTCCATGATAGAAGTCATTCTAGACTCTCTGCTGGAAGCAACGTTTTTCTCAGTACTCGACATTAAAAGTGGGTGTCATCAAGTTGAAGTTGTGAAGACCACTAGGCAAAAACAGCATTCACCGTCAGCCCACTGGGGTTCTACTGACTTCCTTGCGGTCTTGCGAATGCCCAAGTCGGTTATCAGAGACCATGGGGCAGTGCTTTGGTGAGCTCTATATGGTAGATTGATTCATATAAGTACACGATGTAATAATATCTTTTTCGGCGGTCAAAGAACATTTCCAAACATTTCCCATGGTATTTGAACGATTTCAACAAGATGGGATAAAGCTTTCTCGAAAGAAGTGTACCTTATTCAACTGTTAAGTGAAATGCATTGAATTCGTAAGTAGTGAGGATTAAGATTCTAGGAAACTGGAAAAAGCTTTCCTGTCATTAGAATGTTCGTAGATTTCTTGGTTTCGTCGGCTATTACCGGCAAGATAAGGTTGTAAAATGGCCTTAGAAGCAAATACGATGGCATGTATGTGCTATTGGTAGCTTTCGAAGTCTTATTTTACAAATAGGCATTTAAGTTCAAACTTGTACATACGCAAGAATAAAGCGCCCTTTTTGTGCCAAAAAGCATGTTTTTTAGGGGAAACGCTTCAATATCAATTTTTCATTTTTGTTTGTCTGTTTTTGTTTTGTTTTTGTTTTGAGAAAATAAACATGAACATGTTATGCAAAGCAAGACGTTACGATTTTGAACACATTAGGAATAAGATATATAAATGTGACTGATTTTGAGTGAAAATATCTGCAAACAGTATAAAATAAATCGTCCAAAAATATTAATTAGGAGTGTTGTGCAAAGTAATTTAAATTGATTGACAATATGACTATGTTTTAAAATAAAAACGACCAATTGGGAAAAATGTTTTACATTGTAAAGTGAACTGAAATAAAATGGTTTCATTAGGACACAGTTACTGACCCCTACACTAATAACCAACTAAAGTGAAATTTCCACTTTCAAAATGGCCGCCATGTTCCCTTACAACCACAAAAATTAAATGTCCTTATAACTACTTAATCAATATTCTGAAAAGAACGCTCCATGATAGATTGATGTTGGTTTACAAATTGAACCGCCTTATCTGGAATCTAATATGGCTTCCTAATCCTGACATCTGAATGGTGATGTCAGTTGGTCTACATTGTAGTTCTAATTGTCGAATTCGACCATACCTAATACCTGGAAGATGACGGTTCGTAGCAAAATCTATATTACTTGAGATTTGTCTTAAATCCTTTTGATTTTTGTATGCAACTTGGCTTACTTGTTTCCAAATGCATGTAGTATCCTAAATAATATATGATACTGGCTACGTGGTAATCTTCTCATCATTATCGCTTCCAGGAAAAGGTCCTACTGTATCCACCATGTAAACATTAGGTAGGGCTATGCTCATTAACTTCAAATAGTCCCGCTTCTTCTGGTCACAGTAGGATATTTTTACCCAGGACAACAGCATTGCATCCTTGTTGTTTAGAGTGTAAATACCCGTGTTAATAGAGGACGAACAATGTGAACGAATTTCTAGAAACTGTGTCCAGGCTTTACAATCTGCATCATCTAGAGAGGAGCCACGCAGAGTAAAGAACAACCCCTACATCAATAGCATATGTAATATCCCTTAACGATCATTGATGATTGTCTTTGATCGGGAAGGTAACCGAGATGTCAACAGTTTACTTTCATCAGAACGCATTTTAACGTTAGGGTTAAGATCCTTCCCTCTGAGATGATGTTAACAAATACGTTACGACCACGGACACCTCAGCTTGAGATGAAAAATGAGCTGATGTTTTGCGCGCTTGGGCATAATGGTCGAGTTTTGATTGAACATTTTCACACATATTGTGCATTTGGCGTGAGACACTGGCCATAACGTATATCTTCTATGGATAATAATGTGGTGTTCCGCCAGTTATCATCAACACCCACGTTTTGATCTTCAGATTGCGGCGTTTTCGTTTCTGATCATTCTTGAAACACTTCTCAACACTTCGCACACATATCAATCTCCTGATCATCAGTAAAGTTATTGCCATCTGATTCGATAACATCAAGCAGCAAATTGTGCAGGGAAAGTCTTATATTTCTATAGGATTTCCTGGTTTTACTGTCTCTCCTAGAGAGAGCTTCACAACCCGCACTTATCTCTCAGAGAACGATACTGTATTAGATGGCCAATGTCTCCGTCAGATGCGATTTTGTAAATACCATAGAAGCGCTTTAATCTAATATTTTAAATCATGGACGTAAAAGCTATATACTTGAAGAAACAACGAAACTGAGGTATATGGGGTATATTATTTCAATACTCGTTTAGTTAATTATACTAGTAATCAACAGTGATGGTCAATTAAGGACCTACTCATGACTTGGAAAGACACGTGTCCTTTAACGGTTTGGTGTGTTATAGGGTGGTCTGTTATGTCCACTATCGTTAAGCAAGTACATGTAATTGGGTTGACACACATCAAAGCCAAAAATCAACACTTTACACAAATGGAAAAGTTTTGATCGTTGGGCCTGATTAGGTAAGTAATAAGCTCTCTATACGTTAAACAATGTGAACGAGAAAAATATTTAAAATCTCGTTTGTTCACAAAACATGACCTCTTTTTTTACAAAATGCTTACAGAATTAAATTATCGGCAGTAGTTCATTTACTGTTTTAGTATTTTGGTATTTAGTTTATCGTTCGAACTTTCCTTTATTGTTAAAATAAATATTCATATTATATCTGTTTTGTGAAAATCTCCTTTCTAAACTTAGTAATTAAGTTACGTAATTAGTTAATTGGGCAAGTGCATTATCGATTAATTTGGTTTAAATGTATCGCCAAGGGAACCATCTTTGATGGCACAAAGCAATTTTATCGGTGAGTGGTCTCTAAATGTAACAAAAATTAGGCCGACCGCCATTAGAAATTGACATTGCTGGAAACCCCACCTTTACAGAATGTCTCGAAAATAGGCTATCCTCTTATCAATCTTACGTCGACACCACAAAAAGGGAAAGGATCTGCTAAAAAGTGGAAGACATCTGACAAGAACGAGTGGATCTGATAGGAAGTACAGGAGGCAGTATTTACCAAGCTCGAGGATTCAGCATCATCACCTCCAGCCTTAGCCCACCCTGGTTGTAACAAACCATTGGGATTGCATACGAATGCCAGCTATCAGAGACTTGGTGATGTCCTATATTAGAAGCAGGAGGAGGGGTGAATGTGATTGCATATGCTAATCGTGGACTCTCCCGCTCAGAAAAGAACTACCCTGCTAACAAGCTGGAGTTCTTGGTCATGAAGTGGGCTGTAACCGAAAAATTCAAAGACTACTCGTACCAACACCAGTTCACAGTCCTCACAGACAACAATCCTCTAACCTACGTGTTTACCAGCGCTACGTTGGACGCCACTGGACACCGTTGGCTAGCGGCATTGTCAGCATTCCATCAAACACAGATCTGGGAAATCGAACGTCGATGCTGATGTCCAGACAGAATCTTAGAGGATGTCCATTGGACTAGAGTCTATATCTGCCATTTTCACATGTACCAGATGTCATACATTGGAAGTTTGAATTGGGACACGTCCATCGTACCATCTTCAGATGAGGATTCCATTCAAGATATGTGACATAAGGATGCCAGGACCTCTCACGAAATCAAACCAAACCAAACCAAACCAAACGAAAAGTGAAAACATTGAAAAAATACAGTGTAATGATAAGATAAGATACCGTGTAATGATAAGATAAGGTACTGTGTAATGATAAGATACTGTACTGTGTAATGATAAGATACGGTACTGTGTAATGATAAGATACAATACTGTGTAATGATAAGATACGGTACTGTGTAATGATAAGATACAATACTGTGTAATGATAAGATACGGTATTGTATAATGATAAGATACGGTACTGTGTAATGATAAGATACGGTACAGTGTAATGATAAGATACGGTACTGTGTAATGATAAGATACGGTACAGTGTAATGATAAGATACGGTACTGTGTAATGATAAGATACGGGACTGTGTAATGATTAGATACGGTACTGTGTAATGATAAGATACGGTACTGTGTAATGATAAGATACGGTACAGTGTAATGATAAGATACGGTACTGTGTAATGATAAGATACGGTATTGTGTAATGATAAGATACGGTATTGTGTAATGATAAGATACGGTACTGTGTAATGATAAGATACGGTACAGTGTAATGATAAGATACGGTACTGTGTAATGATAAGATACGGGACTGTGTAATGATTAGATACGGTACTGTGTAATGATAAGATACGGTACTGTGTAATGATAAGATACGGTACAGTGTAATGATAAGATACGGTAATGTGTAATGATAAGATACGGGACTGTGTAATGATTAGATACGGTACAGTGTAATGATAAGATACGGTACAGTGTAATGATAAGATACGGTACTGTGTAATGATAAGATACGGTACTGTGTAATGATAAGATACGGGACTGTGTAATGATAAGATACGGTACTGTGTAATGATAAGATACGGTACTGTGTAATGATAAGATACGGTATTGTGTAATGATAAGATACGTACTGTGTAATGATAAGATACGGTACTGTGTAATGATAAGATACGGTACTGTGTAATGATAAGATACTGTACTGTGTAATGATAAGATACGGGACTGTGTAATGATTAGATACGGTACAGTGTAATGATAAGATACGGTACAGTGTAATGATAAGATACGGTACTGTGTAATGATAAGATACGGTACAGTGTAATGATAAGATACGGTACTGTGTAATGATAAGATACGTACTTTGTAATGATAAGATACGGTACTGTGTAATGATAAGATACGGTATCGTGTAATGATAAGATACGGTATTGTGTAATGATAAGATACGTACTGTGTAATGATAAGATACGGTATTGTATAATGATAAGATACTGTACTGTGTAATGATAAGATACGGTACTGTGTAATGATAAGATACGGTATTGTGTAATGATAAGATACGGTATTGTGTAATGATAAGATACGGTATCGTGTAATGATAAGATACGGTACAGTGTAATGATAAGATACAGTACTGTGTAATGATAAGATACGGTACCGTGTAATGATAAGATCCGTACTGTGTAATGATAAGATACTGTACTGTGTAATGATAAGATACGGTACTGTGTGATGATAAGATACAATACTGTGTAATGATAAGATACGGTACTGTGTAATGATAAGATACGGTACTGTGTAATGATAAGATACAGTACTGTGTAATGATAAGATACGGTATTGTATAATAAGATACGGTATTGTGTAATGATAAGATACAGTACTGTGTAATGATAAGATACGGTACTGTGTAATGATAAGATACGGTATTGTATAATAAGATACTGTACTGTGTAATGATAAGATACGGTACTGTGTAATGATAAGATACGGTACTGTGTAATGATAAGATACGGTATTGTATAATAAGATACGGTATTGTGTAATGATAAGATACAGTACTGTGTAATGATAAGATACGTACCGTGTAATGATAAGATACAGTACTGTGTAATGATAAGATACGTACCGTGTAATGATAAGATCCGTACTGTATAATGATAAGATACTGTACTGTGTAATGATAAGATACTGTACTGTGTAATGATAAGATACTGTACTGTGTAATGATAAGATACGTACTTTGTAATGATAAGATACGGTACTGTGTAATGATAAGATACGGTACAGTGTAATGATAAGATACGGTACTGTGTAATGATAAGATACGGTACTGTGTAATGATAAGATACTGTACTGTGTAATGATAAGATACGTACTGTATAATGATAAGATACGGTACTGTATAATGATAAGATACGTACTGTGTAATGATAAGATACGGTACTGTGTAATGATAAGATACGTACTGTGTAATGATAAGATACAATACTGTGTAATGATAAGATACGTACTGTATAATGATAAGATACGGTACTGTATAATGATAAGATACGTACTGTGTAATGATAAGATACGGTACTGTGTAATGATAAGATACGGTACTGTGTAATGATAAGATACTGTACTGTGTAATGATAAGATACGTACCGTGTAATGATAAGATACGTACTGTGTAATGATAAGATACGGTACTGTGTAATGATCAGATCCGTACTGTGTAATGATAAGATACTGTACTGTGTAATGATAAGATACGGTATTGTGTAATGATCAGATCCGTACTGTGTAATGATAAGATACGGTACTGTGTAATGATAAGATACGGTACTGTGTAATGATAAGATACGGTATTGTGTAATGATAAGATACGGTACTGTGTAATGATAAGATACGGTACTGTGTAATGATAAGATACTGTACTGTGTAATGATAAGATACGTACCGTGTAATGATAAAATACCGTACTGTGTAATGATAAGATACGGTACTGTGTAATGATAAGATACGGTACTGTGTAATGATAAAATACCGTACTGTGTAATGATAAGATACGGTACCGTGTAATGATAAAATACCGTACTGTGTAATGATAAGATACGGTACTGTGTAATGATAAGATACGGTACTGTGTAATGATAAGATACGGTACTGTGTAATGATAAGATACTGTACTGTGTAATGATAAGATACTGTACTGTGTAATGATAAGATACTGTACTGTGTAATGATAAGATACTGTACTGTGTAATGATAAGATACTGTACTGTGTAATGATAAGATACGGTACTGTGTAATGATAAGATACGGTACTGTGTAATGATAAGATACTGTACTGTGTAATGATAAGATACGGTATTGTGTAATGATAAGATACGTACTGTATAATGATAAGATACGGTACTCTGTAATGATAAGATACGTACTGTATAATGATAAGATACAATACTGTGTAATGATAAGATACGTACTGTATAATGATAAGATACAATACTGTGTAATGATAAGATACGTACTGTATAATGATAAGATACAGTACTGTGTAATGATAAGATACGGTACTGTGTAATGATAAGATACGGTACTGTGTAATGATAAGATACTGTACTGTGTAATGATAAGATACTGTACTGTGTAATGATAAGATACGGTATTGTATAATGATAAGATACGGTACTGTGTAATGATAAGATACGGTACTGTGTAATGATAAGATACGTACTGTATAATGATAAGATACGGTACTGTGTAATGATAAGATACGGTACTGTGTAATGATAAGATACGGTACTGTGTAATGATAAGATACGGTATTGTATAATGATAAGATACTGTACTGTGTAATGATAAGATACGGTATTGTGTAATGATAAGATACGGCACTGTGTAATGATAAGATACGGTACTGTGTAATGATAAGATACGGTACTGTGTAATGATAAGATACGGTACTGTGTAATGATAAGATACGGTATTGTGTAATGATAAGATACGGTACTGTGTAATGATAAGATACGGTACTGTGTAATGGTAATATATACTACCAATTTAATGATGATCTAAGAAAGAGATGATTTGTGTCCCCATCAGTAACCAATAAGGACATTGATATATGCAAAATGTAAATTGTAATTATGAACTTTACCGTGATTTATCCATGAGGGTTGGTTGGTTTCCGATAATAATCAAGCTGTTATTTACTGAGTAAGTATCTGTCTGTCAAAAAGAATGAATAGATAGGTTAATTAATCAATCAGATGGAGAAGAACGAAGCACATAATAAAAGCCCGCCGTTCACAAAAGATTTTAGTAAGAATCAGTTTTTGTTTGGACAATTATATCATTTTTCAATATAATCTGAGAAAAATATCGTTTCTCCTGCCAAAAGTCCTGATAACCAAATGGAAACGTTAAACAGTTCATTCTTAAATATATCTCATTTGTGCGCATCTATATTTCAAATTGAATATGAATGTATCTTGGCTGGTATTGATACTTCGGCCGGCTGGCGGCTCTGGCTTCCATCAAACCCTGTGAGGTATACAAATTTGTAAGTCGATATTAGACTCTAGTCGTTTATCATGTCATGAAGTAAAAATCAATGTCATTCCATCTTTGAATCAAATTAAGTGATGTTGATGCTGTGTTCGCCGCACTTTCTGGTTCCGATGTCCAAAACTTGTATCCGCAACATTGGTCCATATTCAGTCCCTCTGTACTGGAGCGTGGGGTCAAACTCCATCACTAGTTCACGAGTCAAAAATCTGTTCCTCTTTGCTCGATAATCCGAAATTCAGTTCAACTGTACTTATCCATAGGACTTCATTCCGTATAACTGTACAAGTCCGTAAAATTTAGCTCCGTCCAACTGTACTAGTCCACAACACCAAACTTCAACAAACTGTATGACTACATAGGGCCAAACTCACATAAAACTATTCAATGGACCCAACTTCTGGAACCAACGAGTGTATTCGTACATGGCGCCAAACTCCGTCCAACTGTACTAGTCCTTAGCACCAAACTCCGTCCAACTGTACTAGTCCTTAGCACCAAACTCCGTCCAACTGTACTAGTCCCTGGAGTCAAACTCCGTCCAACTGTATTAGTCCTTAGCACCAAACTCCGTCCAACTGTACTAGTCCTTAGGGCCAAACTCCATCCAACTGTACTAGTCCCTGGAGCCAAACTCCGTCCAACTGTAGACGTCCATAGAGCCAAACTCCGTCCAACTGTACTAGCCCTTAGCGCCAAACTCCGTCCAACTGTAAACGTCCATAGAGCCAAACTCCGTCCAACTGTACTAGTCCCTGGAGCCAAACTCCGTCCAACTGTACTAGTCCCAGGAGCCAAACTCCATCCAACTGTACTAGTCCCTGGAGCCAAACTCCGTCCAACTGTAGACGTCCATAGAGCCAAACTCCGTCCAACTGTACTAGTCCTTAGCGCCAAACTCCGTCCAACTGTAAACGTCCATAGAGCCAAACTCCGTCCAACTGTACTAGTCCCTGGAGCCAAACTCCGTCCAACTGTACTAGTCCTTAGCGCCAAACTCCGTCCAACTGTACTAGTCCCTGGAGCCAAACTCCATCCGACTGTATTAGTCCTTAGGGCCAAACTCCATCCAACTGTACTAGTCGAGAGATATGCTGGCACTCCGGAGGATTTTTCTCTCCCAGAATGCCTCATTCAAGATGGCTGCCCATGGAGGCAGCTATCTTGAGTGAGGTATTCTGGGAGAGAAAAATCCTCCATAGATGCCATCAATTCTCTCCCCTGTATCTTGGTTTGAAATACAGAAGTGACATACCTTTCTTTAACTGCATTTTCTTGAGATTTTATCTTTTCAGGTTGAAAAACCTTCTGGAATTTTAGTCATGTTGGAGTTTGAAGAAAAGTATGTTGAAGATTGTATTATAAATATTAAAAAATAAAAAAACACATGAGTTGAGTTGTATATGTTTTTATTTAAAAAAACATTTGTGAAAAGTTTTGAAGTTTTCCAGAGCTTTCTCATTCTCTATCTCTTGGAAGGGAATAATGTATCTGTCTGAAAAAAAGAAAAAGTTGAAAAATAGAATGTTTGACTTTTATCATTTATAATACAAACCTTAATAAAATAGAGGGGAAAAAATATGAAAAAGAAATATATGAAAACTTACTTACCATCTATAAATCCACTGCCATGTGGATAAACTCAGTCTATGCTGACACACTTTTGTAAAATGTTTCTCCCTCCTTTTTTGAATTCATAGTTACTGACTATGTACATCCCATGTTTAAATATGTGTGAACACCAAACTTTCCAGAATGAGGCTGTGAAGAATTCAACATGGCAGCCTCCATGTGTTTACACCAGCTCACGATGTTTATGGGTTTTAACATTATAAAATATAGCAAGTAAGTTGTTCTTTTAATCTTTTTAATCTTATCATAGAATATTTATAGTAAATATATGAGTATATTATAGAATGAAGCTGTTTTTATCATGATTTACGGAGATTGATTTGTTGATGCTCAAGTTACCATAGACTAGGTGTTACGGAGGTCATTTTTTGGAGATTACAGTAGATTTAGATAGTTTTTATTGTAAAATGAAATCATCTCAGTTCAAAATGATCATTCTGAATTGATGTCTTCATAACAGTAGTTAAAGAAAGGTTTTGTTTTGTTGCTAGAACTAGAAACACTACCATGGTGAAATGCTTCCACTTTCTATTCCCGGAACTTTCTAGACTGTGACGTCACAGCCATAACTGTCAAGAATTTTACGGAGGTCATTTTTTGGAGATTACAGTAGATTTAGATAGTTTTTATTGTAAAATGAAATCATCTCAGTTCAAAATGATCATTCTGAATTGATGTCTTCATAACAGTAGTAAAATAAAGGTTTTGCTTTGTTGCTAGAACTAAAAACACTACCATGATAAAATGCTTTCACTTTCTATTCCCGGAACTTTCAAGACTGTGACGTCTTGAGTTGTACGGAGGTTATTTTTTGTCATTTTTGTCATGATTTTGTCATTATTTTTCATTTTTTGTCATGATTTTGTCATTATTTTTCTGAGGACAAACATTCTTCAATTACAGTTGTCTTGGAGATTCTGTGATGAACACCAAACAAACATTGGAACCAATTCAACAGAATTCTAATTGAAAAAAATAACATAATTCATACTTTGTTTTTTTTCTTTTATTATATTCACAAACGTATATACAAACAATGATTTCTTAATAACTAAACAATCAATATTTTTATAAGTTATGGATTTCAATACATACAGTCACTACACAAAACCTACAATTAATAAGTTAACAATGTATACTCATTACTATTATAACAAGTAACGTTCAAGATGATGAACGAAATCATCTACAATGTAAGTATTGGCATGCCATTCTGAATGAAGATATTCGGTGATGTCATTCATGGTCATTCCCATTTCTCGGTGAACCAAGTAATAGATACAATGTTGACCACACACTAGAGAGTTCAAATGCTGTACTGCAATGGGATTATAAATCCATGTTTTACATTGCTGGTTTAAGAAATTGATAAAATCTAAATGAAAGGGAGACAATCCATAAGGATCATAATATTCTCCACGTCTTTCTTCATCTTTATACATAGCAATCCAATGTTGTCCTTGTTTATTATCTGGGTCAGTATTACAAACCATGAGACTAGGAACACTTAAAGGACATGAAGGTAATGTAGTTCTAGCATCACCCCTGCAAAATGAGGAGAAACGGCTTGTAGGATCAGTTCTATTTCTAAAGTATTCATGCACTATAATAAAAAAAAATTTGCCTGTTACGATCTATTTCTATGATGTTGTCAAATTCAGCATACACCACAACGTTGATGGTATTGGGTAGGGCTGTTCCGAAATGCACTTCCAAAGACAAGTTTCCCTTTTTTATAAGATGAAATGTGCCCACTTCTGAAAGGTCAGGTGTCAGATCAAATCCAAACAGGGTAAAAACCAGTGCCATATTCACCTTTGAGATGTTATTACCCTCCTCACGAAACGTTTTGCCGGTAGTGTTAAACAGACCCATGTAGCTTCTTACGTTATGTTTCTGAGTGAAATTTGGCTGCAAAGGCTTGGTGGGGACTAGTTTGCCATCCACGTTCAGGACAACAAAATTAATATCAAAATCTTTAAAATGAAAAGGATTTTTGGTGATGAGTCCACTATAGGCATCACTGTCTTCACATCCAATGACCAATCTCTTAGGAATTTGTCCTAGAAACAGATTATCCTTTACAAAATTGTGATTTCCTCTAGGAACAGAAAATACTTTCATTGCAATTCTTTGGATTGGGCATTTGGCAGGTGATATTTCCAAGGCTTTTGCATGGGCTAGTCGCACTATTGGACTCAGTCTAACTTTTCTCACGTTTAGATAGATGTCCTTGATGACAACTTTGAATTCTTTGTCTTCTCCCATCAAACAGAAAGCATCTTTACTTCTGGTTAACGTTATTTTCATGTTCACATTATTGACAAGATATCTTTCCTGAGCAAATAGGTCGGAATGGTGTCTTCCCATCATTTCCACAGATCTACTGGTTGCTGTTGACAATTTCCTCTTGATGTAGCCATGATTATCGTTTCCTGCAGTGTCCATTTGCGTAGCTGTATCCTTATACTACATTCCACTGGTCAACTGAGATTCTTTGGCTGCAGGACCATAGCTGAGTAGCGTTTTCAGGTAAGCTCTGAATGGATACATATTGTTGGGTGATGAGACTAGTTTTTCATTGAGACAAACGCTGACATCCCCAAAGAGAGAACGTTTTCATCAGTAAGAATGGTGCTATCATTATTGAGGATTTGTGCTTTCACGTAGAGGGAAGTATTTGCTAGATCCAAGTAATCATCTCCAGCTCTTGATACGTCAAAGACATAAGGGCCACCATCATTGACAGATGTGACCGTTCCAATTTGATGCCAGTATCCATCTTCTACACTGGTTTGAGTGGGTGGTGTATGAAATAAATCTAATTCTGACTGGACACATTCACAGGAGTTCTGATGAACTAAAGACATCTTTCAACGCCACTCTGTATAAACTACACAAATATTACACACACACACACACACACACACACACACACATATATATATATGCCTTTTTTTGGGTGGGGGGATCATGCATCAAAGATATCTTTTGCTCTATGCTGATTGGATGATTCTTTTCTTTTCTTTTTTCTCCTTCCATGTGGCCTTAGGTCTTGCAAAGCTTTTACGCTTAAGCTGTTCTCTAGCTTCAATGGCACGTTTTCTTGCGGCAGTTTTGATGTTTTCCCCCTTTAGCAAATCACTAGTCAATTTCATGCCAGAATCAATTGCTTGTTTTCCTACAAATCTCACTCCTTTCTTCACAATTGGAGTGATGCTCTTCATTTCAGAATGAAGTAAAGGCTTAATGGTTTTAAATAATCCTCTAAACAGACCTCCTATACCATGACCTCTCTGCATTCTTGTTTCTCTGAAGACATTCCCACTACCACCTCCCCCAGCTTGATTCAAGTAATACCTATCAAATAGGTTTCTATCACATTGGTGAGCAGCTTTCATATTGATTGCTTTTCTTCAGTTTGAACCTAATAATAATTTCTTATATAGACCTTTTAGTTCTGATAAATTGAACCAAAAGAATGCCTCTTAAAATGTAAGGTGACGACAACTTTTCCTCTCTCAAATGGAATGGGTTTACCTGTATCGTCTCTCAACATTTTTCTATTTCTTGAAATTGACGTTGTTGTAATGGTACACAATGCATTGGTTGGAATTCATTACTGATGACATGTCCTGGCATATCCTCAATTGGAACTATTCTGACAAGTGGAACCCTGGAATCACCCACCATCTGTGGTTCAACCAAAGGACAGTTGACATAAATGGAATAAAAACCTTGACGAATGTCAGCCATGTTCCTGCCAGTTTGTTTTTCTTCAGAAAACCGTGAAGACTCAAATCCTAACAATTTTGTCAGCATAGGACTGAGATTTAAACGTAAGCCAGTAGATATAGTCAAAATTACCCTCTGATCAATTTTATCAGTAGAAATCTTGAACATATCTCCATATGTATTCTAAAATATTGAGCACATTGGGATAATAACCTGGTTTAACGTCAAGTTTTAATGCAGCTCCAGGATCAAATTCAACATTAGCAACATTTTCTCTGCCACCAACGATCATCTCCAACACAATTCACCTTCACGTACGTTGAACCAAGAGTGAGGATATTGAATTTCAGCTAGACCCATCTCCCAAGAACCTTTGAGATCTAGAGGTTGAGGCAAACGTGTCTTGTAAGTTGTTAATGTATTGTCTTGAAAGTACTCCATTGAACTATTACTAGGAAGGGTTATGTAAAACATCTTTCTTTTTCAGAGTAGGACTTGGTATTAGATAGCCAATGCCACTGTTCAACAAAGAAACCCACAGAGTCTCTAGTGGATGACCTATGCTGAGATGATAGATGCTACAGCAGATGATGATATAGATGATGCACACTTTACAAAAGAAAACAATTTCCTCTCTTGGCAGTTTGGTACCAAACAACAACCAATTAGAATTTCCACTGGTATTGTCAGTCATTTTATTATGATTTAACTGGAGTGTTTCGATGACTTTTATACTTTTTCTGGGCTCTAATCTGTAGGCTTAAACTTTTCCCATTTCTTTAGCATGTCTGAAACTGGTTTTCTAGGTAACGTTGATCGTGAAGTGAGTGTAGAAAAAGTGCTGTAGCCACTTTCATCACTGTATTCCTTCCAATCCATTTGTGTTTGAGATAGAAGGGTGTTCTGAGATGTAGTGAAAGGGGTAGCTCCAGATGGTATTGGTGTATGACAATCTTGATATGTAGCCAAGGGGGGGGGGGGGGGGGGGGGGGGGGGGGGGGGGGGGGGGTAACTTGATATGGTGTATGAGTAGATTGAGATGTAGCCAATGGAGTGACTGGAGATGGCATCATAGATGTAAGAGTAACTGGAGGTCTAGCCAAAGACATTTCTCCAGATGGTATAGTCTCTCTTATCGTTGGTAAAGGAGTAGAGGCAACAGTTTGCATTTTATCCAAATATTCTTTATTACTCATACCCTGTGGATTGACGTGTTTCAGAGACCTTTGACGTGTAGCGTTGCCCACTAAATCCACTATATTACAACCTGAAATTACCGGGGCACCTTTATATCCAAATTCTCCTTTGTCGTTCCACTGGACTACCTGTTTTAATATATCCATCAACATTTCTGTCTTAGATTGAGTAGTTTTTGGTATACTCTGCAAATCAAGTTTACGTGTGATGTCCTCGTTGGGAAAATTTTCGGTGGTAGTCACTACCTTGGGTGTTAAACCATCTGTTTGTATTGTTGATGTCTAGAAAGGTATTTTCTTAAATCCTGATCATACAAAGTGGTTTTTTCGTCAAGTGGAAGAACTTCACGTTGCAAAGTACTTGCCATTTTTCCCTCAATGTGGTGAAGGGATTTCACGAAAGAGTTACAGGAGGCTTAGGTCTGAAGTTGGTGGTGAGACCTTGCACGTCCAGTATCTTTTTTCATCTTTTAAATAGACCGGACAGGACTTGTGTTGCCAATGGTAGTAAGATGGGTGTGGTGGCAGGTAAAAATCCTCCTTGTTGAATGATACTTTTTTTAGTTTTGAACGGAGATTTTAATAATTGTCTACACATTTGTTTGTGACGGGACAACCGTTTCTTTTGCTTTGGTGTCAAAGGCAAACGACCCTGTAGAATGTTTTGTATGCACTCACATCAACAGTATATGAAACTTTTACTTGCTTTTCCTAGGATGGCTTTGCGTATGGAAGGTTTAGCTTGACAAAAATACTCTTTATAATGTTTCTCCAGATATGAAGACATCTTCGTCAAACAACATCTACCTTCCATGAAGCATATATATATAAGTTTTTAGGGGACATACACAAAATGATACTCTCCAGGAAATATACATGTGCGTAATCTGAGATCTGAAGGAGTGTTTTGTTTCATATCTTCTAACATATCTCCATGAGGATGAAGAGTAGCATCCTTGTAGGCTTCCATCAGTAAAGTTTTACTTGGAAATATCTACTGAGACAAACACCTGGGCTCATATTCATAAAAAAACTTAAGTTAAGTATTTCACTTAAGTAAATACTTAAGTAGGACATTTGTACTTAAGTACTAAAATAAACTTAAGTATTTACTTAATTCAAGGTTTTATCTTAAGTTGTATTCATAAAACTACTTAAGCTTAAGTATTACTTCAGTTTTTACTTAAAGTTAAGTAACGTCATGAGGATGTTTAACTTCCTTTAAAAATACTTAAGTAAATACTTAACAACTCAGAAGAAAGATGACTTCACGAAATCGACAGAAATCAACTTGTTTTTAAGAAAAAAATCATTAACTTCAGATTTTGTTGTATTCAATCATTTAAAACAAGATGTAAAGGTTTGAATCGAAGATGGAGGAGTCAATCTCACTGTCGTTAAGGCCCATTACGAAGTCAATACTACAACGACACGGAGCAATTGTAGTTTATAAGGAACATACCCACATACCAATCAAATTCTATTTAGATAAAACTTCATTTTTGTTTCTCTTTCTGACTTTGACAAACCAGAAATATTGCCTCAAAGTTTTATTGTATCTTTTATTCATTAATTTAAAAAATGTATATATATATAGGGTTCTTACCTGTATATCAAAAAAACATTGAGGTTACTTGTACTTTAACTTGAACCCGTTCATGTGCATTCCGGCCCTGTCATGTATTTAGTACTCCCCTGCTTTGATAACGAAACGAAAGTTTTAAATAACAGTTGATTGCTGTGACAGTTCTAGCGTGTTTGGGGTGGGATTTTACAGATCGTACAATGTAACTAGGGGTTTGGTATGTACATTTCAACTGATGTTTGGTTTAGTGGAAATCAACTAAAACGTACTTGTTCTCCTTGACTCTACGATGAACACGCTATATGCATTTATGGCCTGAACGACGAGGTTAGTCTAATTTTCGTGCATTCTTCCGGCTCTCTCCTGATTAATGCATCTGAACTGTTCAATTTGCCGGCAATCTGAACCCACGCTTGCCTATTTGCCGATGCCGACATTCCGTCCTTAAATCGTCCACGTATGACATGTTTTCTTTCACTTGTAAACATGTACTAGCCTCACCATCGCCAGACATTCGTCCTTTGTCAAGTTTGGTCATCTCGTCTTTTTTGCTGTTGCCATTTCCGGATTCTGATCGTCTTGGAATGCCAAGAACGCCGGTGCCAAATTTCACGTTTTACGAAAGACATCACGCAGCTACTTAACAACAACATAGCAACTACATGAAATACTTAAATATTTATACTTAGCTAAGTATGCACTAAGTAAATACTTAAGTCGTTTATGAATAGTGTCATGTATGTATTTTACCAGTCGGTAATTGTCGCTATTGTCCATACTGTAGGTCAATTAGTATAACGGAAGTCACTCACATGTTTGTATACTATAGCAATACTATCCTACTATGCTAAGCGTTTGTATGACCATGATGGAGGTATAATAAAGTGACCTGTACCAGGAATACGGTGTGGTGTTATGACATGGTGTCAGAATCTAAGAACATCGTCGCCCAGATACCAGCAAATGCATATCAAATAGCCCAGAATTGTCCTTAAAAACGACTTGAACATGGCTATGTTTAATTTGGCTGGCGAAGTCCCAAGGATGGACTGGAATTCCGAAGACATGGAAACGGAATGGAAAACATTCAAGCAACACGTGGAGTTCATGTTGACTGGACCACTAAAAGGTAAAAGCGAACTTGAAAAATGTAGTTACCTGATGATATGGGTTGGAGAGAAAGGTCGAAGTATCTATTCAACGTGGAACCTATCAGATGATGATGCAAAAAAGTTAACCTCGTACTACACAAACTTTGAGGCATATGTAAAGCCCAGGTCAAACGTAATATATAACAGATATAAATTTCAAACAAGAATGCAAGGCAATGACGAGCCCTTTGAATTTATGACAGATATACAGATTAAAGTGAAAGACTGTCAATATACCAATGAAATGCGAGAAGAAATGGTGAGAGATAGAATTGTGATAGGAATCAGAAACCCCAAAATTCGCGAGAAATTGATCAACATAGGATCTGATTTGACATTACCCAAGGCTATAGATGTTGTGAGAACATACCAAGTATCACACAATCAAGCTAAAACTATGTCGTGTGTTAGCTCTACAACTGAAGTCAACGCCATACAAGGAAAGAACTTTGGAAGTAAACAAAATAAAAGAGGCAATACAACACATGTTCAGCCCTCGCGTAAAAACACTCGCACACCTTCAGAGCAAGAGTCGAAATGTTCAAGATGTGGTTATGTCATGAGGTCGACACCACATAAATGCCCAGCAAAAGGAAAAACGTGCAACAAGTGTCAAGGGAAAGATCATTTCTCTAGTATGTGTAGAACTAAATTGAAAAAAGTACACGCTGTCGAGGAAGCCGCAGTCTATTATGACACGGACAGCAGTGAGGCATCATCAGACGAACTCTTTGTTGGACACATTGAAATAAACAATGTAACTTCAGACGATTGGTCAGAAAATATGGATGTGTGTGGACAGAATATCACATTCCAATTAGACACAGGTGCACAGTGCAACATAATTCCGTACAACTTTGTCAACAAGATATCAAAAACCTGTGAAGTGAAACAACCACAATCTACATTGAGGTCATACTCAGGACATCAGATAAAATCTGAAGGTAAAATAACATTACCATGCACAGTGAATGATAAAATGTATCATCAGACATTTGAGGTTGTCCGAGGAAATGTTAAAGCTATATTGGGAGCTCAAACCTGCTCAAAGATGGGATTAGTACAGAGAAAACAACCATCGCAGGTGAATGAAATCAGGGAAACGTCTATCCCAGATGATATTAAGCATGATTATGGAGATATATTCAAAGGTTTAGGGTGTATGCCAGGCACTCACACAATCAAGACCGATAGTACCGTTACACCAGTTGTTGACGCGCCACGTTAAGTTCCGTTTGCACTCAAGGACAGAATAAAAAAGGAGTTGGACCGTATGGAACAGGAAGGTGTAATCGTGAAACAGGAAGACCCTACACAATGGGTTAATTCTATGGTGACTGTAGTAAAACCTAACGGAAAGATACGGATTTGTATAGACCCAAAGAACTTAAACAGCGCCATATTGAGAGAACATTTTCCGATGAAAACTGTAGAGGATGTTATCGCGAACATGCCTCAAGCCAAAGTGTTCACAAAACTCGATGCTACTTCTGGTTTTTGGCAACTGAAACTTGATGAGGAGAGTAGTAAACTTTGCACTTTCAACAGCCCATTTGGGAGGTACAGTTTCAGAAGATTACCATTTGGTATAAAATCAGCGCCAGAAGTGTACCAGAGAGCCATTTCAGAAATGGTAAATGACCTAGAAGGATGTGATGCAATCGTCGATGATTTGTTGATATGGGGTGAAAACATTGAACAACATGATGAACGTTTGAAAAAAGTTCTTGACCGAGTACGAGAATACAATTTGAAATTGAGCCCAGATAAGTGCCGATTCCGTCAAACCGAGCTATGTTACATGTTATGGTAATATACTTAATATCAAATGTAAAAAAGGGAGGATGTCATGTATGTAGTTTACCAGTCGGTAATTGTCGCTATTGTCCATACTGTAGGTCAATTAGTATAACGGAAGTCACTCACATGTTTGTATACTATAGCAATACTGTCCTACTATGCTAAGCGTTTGTATGACCATGATGGAGGTATAATAAAGTGACCTGTACCAGGAATACGGTGTGGTGTTATGACAAATAGTACTTAAGTTCTAACTTAAGTTTTATTTAACTAAGTAAAATATTTATAGTTAAGCATAACTTAAGTCAAACTTAAGTATTTAACTTAAGATTTTTTATGAATATGGGCCCTGACCTTTGACGAATCTCTAGGATTTTTTATCAAAACAATGTAATGAGTATCTAAACTGATGTCTCTATGTTTTTTACTCTGACAAAATAAATTCTGAACTATATACATGACGCTGATGTTGCAATGATGACTCTTTTTGGTGAATAATGACGTCACGTCAGAGTTAACTTCAGAAATCAAATCATCTATCACTATCAAATTATTCACAGACGTGTCTAGTTCCATTAGATCAGACAAACCTTCATGAAACTCTACTTTGTCAATGAAACCATAGATTGTTTGATATTCTCCGTAACACCACAGGATTTTATCCGGTATGGGAGTCATCATCTGTTGAATGTTGTCTATAAACCTCTTCACAAACGTTGTTTTTCCACTTCCTGTGGGACCTGCTTTCATACAGGTAAAGGGATGTTTCCAGGGCAAGAAATGTCCTCTAGGTACTGGGGGTAACGTACTTACCGGTACATTAACTATATCAAATTCCTCCTGAGAGGTAATTTTGCAAGATGATGAGCACGGTATTTCACGTAGATATTTGAAATGTTTTTTCTGATATGTTGATCCAGAGAGCTTTTCAACGTGTACGTTTTAGAACAAAATTGACACACGTAAGCCATGGTTTTCTTTATTTTGGTGTTTTTTCCAGCTTATTTATAGTTTGTATGGGTACTTCAATGTCATCATAATCTATCCAGGAATCACATTTTCTGGCATCCTAGCCATCTAATCAACGTTTATTTCTTTCCTTTGACTCTCTTAACTTTTAAGACTTCTTTTATTTTCCACTTTGTTTCTTTTGATTTGTAGACCTTTTGTAATTCTTGAGCGTAGAAAACCCCCTCTATCTGTTCACCCATCATATCTTTGACTTTATAAACCGGAACACTTCCTCTGTAATATCTGTGAGAGACTATGAATAGTTCATCTGTCCATTTCTGATGCCACCCCCGACGGAATTCACGGACTTTGTAACTCAGCCTTACTTGATCTTCTTTTTTGAATTTGTGTGGCTTCCTTTTTCTTGGGAGGTTCATGGTCTCTTTTGGAAAAGATGATGTTTTGTGTGTCATTGTTTACATCCTTGGGTACAAATCCATACAGACCAGAGTGTGTTCTACTGTTGTAACTTCTAATGATGTCAGGTAACAACACATCGATAAAGATAAACTTTTGATTGGAATGCAAGTATCTGTACAAAATATTTTTTCAACTTCCCTATAAATGATTCAGCAAATGCAGCTTGATGAGCACTGTGACTTGCAATGTGGGTGACCCCAATGGCTTTGCAATGCTTTTGAAATGCATTGTTTAAGAACTCTTTTCCATGTTCTGATCTGATGATCATGGGCTGACGTTCTGCAAATATCTTTTTGAAAGCCTCCAACACTGTGGTAGCCTTCTTGTTTTTAAGGGGTAGTACCCAAACATAACGTGAAAAATGATCCACAAAAACTAGTAAGAAAGTGATGCCTTTATTATAGTCTTTGATATTGGCGACATCTGCTAAATCAGCATCCTAAATGTAATCCACACTCACCAAAGGAGTTTTGGCTTTTGGTGTTTTGTGTCTAACTTGTCTTTTTACACTATAAGGATCTTGATTCTGCAACTTAGCAGTTACCTGTGATAGACTTATCTTCAATTTGCCTTTCTTTTTTATACCCTCATACAACCTCTTGGGGCCAGTGAATCCCAACACATGTTTTGGATCATATCATATCTTCTTCAGAAAATCTTTCTGCTTTTTTGACAACATTTTTTCTTATTCATATATTCATTGCAACTCTTTTTATACCTTTTCATGTGCTATAACAGTTCAAATCTTTGGTAAATATTTCACAAACTAATTTTCCACGTAAACATGTACGGTCTACATCATTTATCACTTCCCAATAATCATTCTTTTGTTTTAATGCACATTATCAATGATATCCAGCCTTTGCGTTTTCTCAGTTTCCACCTCAGGTAAAATTTGATTGCAGACTGAATGATTTAGAACATGGTGTATGCTGAATTTGACAACATCATAGAAATGATACATATTTCCCGTAAGATGATTCCTTTTGTACACTTGTTGGTAACTTTTTCATTGGAACAGAGGATTCATTTTAACTGCTTTATTCCATAAATAGATTTGATCAAACTTTTACATCACCTTTCAAAACATCAGGGTCAATTGAATTCTTGTATTTCAATCAGAATTCTATTGTAATGGCTGCCATGTTTTTTTGGTATACATCATAGAATCTCCAAGACAACTGCAATTGAAGAATGTCAGGCCTCTCGGAAGAATAATGACAAAATCACGACAAAATCATGACAAAACATGACAAAATCATGGCAAAACATGAAAAAATGACAAAACATGACAAAAACATGACAGAAATGGAAATTTCATGACAAAACATGACAAAAATGACAAATTCATGACAAAATATGACAAATTCATGACAAAACATGACAAAATATGACAAAACATGACAAAGCAAGACAAAAATGACAAATTAATGACAAAACATTACAAATTCATGACAAAACATGAAAAAATGACAAAATCATGACAAAACATCACAAAAGCATGACAAAACCTGATAAAATCATGACAAAATCATGACAAAATATCACAAAAATCATTACGAAATCATGACAAAACATGACCAAATCATGACAAAAACATGACAAAAATGACAAAATCATGACAAAAATGACATAACATGACAAATTCATGACAAAACATGACAAAATATGGCAAAATATGACAAAATCATGACAAAACATGACAAAATCATGACAAAGCAAGACAATAATGACAAATTCATGACAAAACATTACAAATTCATGACAAAACATGACAAAAATGACAAAATCATGACAAAACATCACAAAAGCATGACAAAACATGACAAAACATGATAAAATCATGACAAAATCATGACAAAATGTCACAAAAAATCATTACGAAATCATGACAAAACATGACAAAATCATGACAAAATCATGACAAAAATGACAAAATCATGACAAATTATGACACACAATGACACATTCATGACAAAATATGACAAAATATCACAAAATCATTACAAATTATGACAATAAATGACAAATTCATGACAAAACATGACAAAATCATGATAAAATCAGGACAAAACATGACAAAATCATGACAAAAATGACAAAACATGACAAAATCATGACAAAACATGACAAAATAATGACAAAACATGACAAAATATGACAAAATCATGACAAAATCATGACAAAACATGACAAAAATAACAAAAATGACAAAACATGACAAAATCATGACAAAACATGACAAAATGACAAATAATAACAAAATCATAACAAAAATGACAAATAACGTCATGAAATCCAATCCGGCTGGCCATTTACATATTTTTCTTCAATTTCCAAAGGTTTTCACCCTGAAAAGATAAAATATCAAGAAAATTCAGTTAAAGAAAGGTATGTCACTTCAAAGGGGAGAGAATTGATGACATCTATGGATGATTTTTCTCTCCAAGAATGCCTCATTCAAGATGGCTGCCTCCATGGGCCAAAACATGGGCCCCTAGTTCTTAGCGCCAAATTCCATCCAACTGTACACGTCCATAGCGCCAAACGCCGTCCAACTGTACAAACCTATAACGCCAAACTCCGTCCATTTCCAATTACCAGCACATAATGACAGCGGTAAACCAGTAGGTACTGGGGAGTGTATCTCTATACCAAGGTAGGTACTGGGGAGTGTGTCTCTATACCCAAGGTAGGTACTGCAGAGTGTATCTCTATACCCAAGGTAGGTACTGGAGAGTGTATCTCTATACCCAGAGTAGGTACTGGGGAGTGTATCTCTATACCCAAGGTAGGTACTGGGGAGTGTATCTCTATACCAAGGGTAGGTACTGGAGAGTGTATCTCTATACCCAAGGTAGGTACTGGAGAGTGTATCTCTATACCCAAGGTAGGTACTTGAGAGTGTATCTCTATACCCAAGGTAGGTACTGGGGAGTGTATATCTATACCCAAGGTAGGTACTGGGGAATGTATCTCTATACCCAAGGTAGGTACTGGGGAGTGTATCTCTATACCCAAGGTAGGTACTGGAGAGTGTATCTCTATACCCAAGATAGGTACTGGGGAATGTATCTCTATACCCAAGGTAGGTACTGGGGAGTGTATCTCTATACCCAAGGTAGGTACTGGAGAGTGTATCTATATACCCAAGGTAGGTACTGGGGAGTGTATATCTATACCCAAGGTAGGTACTGGGGAGTGTATCTCTATACCCAAGGTAGGTACTGGAGAGTGTATCTCTATATCCAAGGTAGGTACTGGAGAGTGTATCTCTATACCCAAGGTAGATACTGGGGAGTGTATCTCTATACCCAAGGTAGGTACTGGAGAGTGTATCTATATACCCAAGGTAGGTACTGGAGAGTGTATCTCTATACCCAAGGTAGATACTGGGGAGTGTATCTCTATACCCAAGGTAGGTACTGGAGAGTGTATCTATATACCCAAGGTAGGTACTGGAGAGTGTATCTCTATATCCAAGGTAGGTACTGGGGAGTGTATCTCTATACCCAAGGTAGATACTGGGGAGTGTATCTCTATACCCAAGGTAGGTACTGGGGAGTGTATTTCTATACCCAAGGTAGGTACTGGGGAGTGTATCTCTATACCCAAGGTAGGTACTGGGGAGTGTATCTATATACCCAATGTAGATATTGGGGAGTGTATCTCTATATCCAAGGTAGGTACTGGGGAGTGTATCTCTATACCCAAGGTAGGTACTGGAGAGTGTATCTCTATATCTCTATACCCAAGGTAGATACTGGAGAGTGTATCTCTATACCCAAGGTAGGTACTGGAGAGTGTATCTCTATACCCAAGGTAGGTACTGGGGAGTGTATCTCTATACCCAAGGTAGGTACTGGGGAGTGTATCTCTATACACAAGGTAGATACTGGAGAGTGTATCTCTATACCCAAGGTAGGTACTGGGGAGTGTATCTATATACCCAAGGTAGGTACTGGAGAGTGTATCTCTATACCCAAGGTAGGTACTGGGGAGTGTATCTCTATACCCAAGGTAGTTACTGGGGAGTGTATCTCTATACCCAAGGTAGGTACTGGAGAGTGTATCTCTATATCTCTATACCCAAGGTAGGTACTGGGGAGTGTATCTCTATACCCAAGGTAGGTACTGGGGAGTGTATCTCTATACCCAAGGTAGGTACTGGGGAGTGTATCTCTATACCCAAGGTAGGTACTGGGGAGTGTATGTCTATACCCAAGGTAGGTACTGGAGAGTGTATCTCTATACCCAAGGTAGGTACTGGGGAGTGTATCTCTATACCCAAGGTAGGTACTGGGGAGTGTATCTCTATACCCAAGGTAGGTACTGGGGAGTGTATCTCTATACCCAAGGTAGGTACTGGGGAGTGTATCTCTATACCCAAGGTAGGTACTGGGGAGTATATCTCTATACCCAAGGTAGTTACTGGGGAGTGTATCTCTATATCTCTATACCCAAGGTAGGTACTGGGGAGTATATCTCTATACCCAAGGTAGATACTGGGGAGTGTATCTCTATACCCAAGGTAGGTACTGGAGAGTGTATCTCTATATCTATATACCCAAGGTAGGTACTGGGGAGTGTATCTCTATACCCAAGGTAGGTACTGGAGAGTGTATCTCTATACCCAAGGTAGGTACTGGAGAGTGTATCTCTATACCCAAGATAGGTACTGGGGAGTGTATCTCTATACCCAAGGTAGGTACTGGGGAGTGTATCTCTATACCCAGGGTAGGTACTGGGGAGTGAATCTCTATACCCACGGTAGGTACTGGGGAATGTATCTCTATACCCAAGGTAGGTACTGGGGAGTGTATCTCTATACCCACGGTAGGTACTGGGGAGTGTATCTCTATACCCAAGGTAGGTACTGGGGAGTGTATCTCTATACCCAAGGTAGGTACTGGGGAGTGTATCTCTATACCCACGGTAGGTACTGGGGAAAGTATCTCTATACCCAAGGTAGGTACTGGGGAGTGTATCTCTATACCCAAGGTAGGTACTGGAGAGTGTATATCTATATCTCTATACCCAAGGTAGGTACTTGGGGAGTGTATCTCTATACCCAAGGTAGATACTGGGGAGTGTATCTCTATACCCAAGGTAGGTACCGGAGAGTGTATCTCTATACCCAAGGTAAGTACTGGAGAGTGTGTCTCTATACCAAAGGTAGATACTGGGGAGTGTATCTCTATACCAAAGGAAGGTACTGGGGAGTGTATCTCTATACCCAAGGTAGGTACTGGGGAGTGTATCTCTATACCCAAGGTAGATACTGGGGAGTGTATCTCTATACCCAAGGTAGGTACTGGGGAGTGTATCTCTATACCCAAGGTAGGTACTGGAGAGTGTATCTCTATACCCAAGGTAGATACTGGAGAGTGTATCTCTATACCCAAGGTAGGTACTGGAGAGTGTATCTCTATATCTCCATACCCAAGGTAGGTACTGGGGAGTGTATCTCTATACCCAAGGTAGGTACTGGGGAGTGTATCTCTATACCCAAGGTAGGTACTGGGGAGTGTATCTCTATACCCAAGGTAGGTACTGGGGAGTGTATCTCTATACCCAAGGTAGGTACTGGAGAGTGTATCTCTATATCTCTATACCCAAGGTAGGTACTGGGGAGTGTATCTCTATATCTCTATACCCAAGGTAGATACTGGAGAGTGTATCTCTATACCCAAGGTAGATACTGGAGAGTGTATCTCTATACCCAAGGTAGATACTGGAGAGTGTATCTCTATACCCACGGTAGGTACTGGGGAGTGTATCTCTATATCTCTATACCCAAGGTAGGTACTGGGGAGTGTATCTCTATATCTCTATACCCAAGGTAGGTACTGGGGAGTGTATCTCTATACCCAAGGTAGATACTGGAGAGTGTATCTCTATATTTCTATACCCAAGGTAGGTACTGGGGAGTGTATCTCTATATCTCTATACCCAAGGTAGGTACTGGAGAGTGTATCTCTATACCCAAGGTAGATACTGGAGAGTGTATCTCTATACCCAAGGTAGGTACTGGGGAGTGTATCTCTATATCTCTATACCCAAGGTAGATACTGGAGAGTGTATCTCTATACCCAAGGTAGGTACTGGGGAGTGTATCTCTATACCCGGAGTAGGTACTGGGGAGTGTATCTCTATACCCAAGGTAGGTACTGGGGAGTGTATCTCTATATCTCTATACCCAAGGTAGATACTGGAGAGTGTATATCTATACCCAAGGTAGATACTGGAGAGTGTATCTCTATACCCAAGGTAGATACTGGAGAGTGTATCTCTATACCCAAGGTAGGTACTGGGGAGTGAATCTCTATACCCAAGGTAGGTACTGGGGAGTGTATCTCTATACCCAAGGTAGATACTGGAGAGTGTATCTCTATACCCAGGGTAGGTACTGGGGAGTGAATCTCTATACCCAAGGTAGGTACTGGGGAGTGTATCTCTATACCCAAGGTAGATACTGGGGAGTGTATCTCTATACCCAGGGTAGGTACTGGGGAGTGAATCTCTATACCCAAGGTAGGTACTGGGGAGTGTATCTGTATACCCAAGGTAGATACTGGAGAGTGTATCTCTATACCCAAGGTAGGTACTGGAGAGTGTATATCTATACCCAAGGTAGGTACTGGAGAGTGTATCACTATACCCAAGGTAGGTACTTGGGAGTGTATCACTATATCTCTATACCCAAGGTAGGTACTGGGGAGTGTATCTCTATACCCAAGGTAGGTACTGGGGAGTGTATCTCTATACCCAAGGTAGGTACTGGAGAGTGTATATCTATACCCAAGGTAGGTACTGGTGAGTGTATCTCTATACCCAAGGTAGGTACTGGGGAGTGTATCTCTATACCCAAGGTAGGTACTGGGGAGTGTATCTCTATACCCAAGGTAGGTACTGGAGAGTGTATATCTATACCCAAGGTAGGTACTGGAGAGTGTATCTCTATATCTCTATACCCAAGGTAGGTACTGGGGAGTGTATCTCTATACCCAAGGTAGATACTGGAGAGTGTATCTCTATACCCAAGGTAGGCACTGGAGAGTGTATATCTATACCCAAGGTAGGTACTGGAGAGTGTATCACTATACCCAAGGTAGGTACTTGGGAGTGTATCACTATATCTCTATACCCAAGGTAGGTACTGGGGAGTGTATCTCTATACCCAAGGTAGGTACTGGAGAGTGTATATCTATACCCAAGGTAGATACTGGGGAGTGTATCTCTATACCCAAGGTAGGTACTGGGGAGTGTATCTCTATACCCAAGGTAGGTACTGGAGGGTGTATCTCTATACCCAAGGTAGGTACTGGGGAGTATATCTCTATACCCAAGGTAGGTACTGGAGAGTGTATCTCTATACCCAAGGTAGGTACTGGGGAGTGTATCACTATATCTCTATACCCAAGGTAGGTACTGGGGAGTGTATCTCTATACCAAGGTAGGTACTGGGGAGTGTATCTCTATACCCAAGGTAGGTACTGGGGAGTATATCTCTATACCCAAGGTAGGTACTGGGGAGTGTATCTCTATATCTCTATACCCAAGGTAGGTACTGGGGAGTATATCTCTATACCCAAGGTAGGTACTGGGGAGTGTATCTCTATATCTCTATACCCAAGGTAGGTACTGGGGAATGTATCTCTATACCCAAGGTAGGTACTGGAGAGTGTATCTCTATACCCAAGGTAGGTACTGGGGAGTGTATCTCTATACCCAAGGTAGGTACTGGAGAGTGTATCTCTATATCTCTATACCCAAGGTAGGTACTGGAGAGTGTATCTCTATACCCAAGGTAGGTACGGGGGATTGTATCTCTATACCCAAGGTAGGTACTGGGGAGTGTATCTCTATACCCAAGGTAGGTACTGGGGAGTGTATCTCTATACCCAAGGTAGGTACTGGGGAGTGTATCTCTATACCCAAGGTAGGTACTGGAGAGTGTATCTCTATACCCAAGGTAGGTACTGGAGAGTGTATATCTATACCCAGGGTAGGTACTGTGGAGTGTATATCTATACCCAAGGTAGGTACTGGAGAGTGTATCTCTATACCCAAGGTAGATACTGGAGAGTGTATCTATACCTAAGGTAGGTACTGGGGAGTGTATCTCTATATCTCTATACCCAAGGTAGGTACTGGGGAGTGTATCTCTATACCCAAGGTAGGTACTGGAGAGTGTATCTCTATACCCAAGGTAGGTACTGGGGAGTGTATCTCTATACCCAAGGTAGGTACTGGGGAGTGTATCTCTATATCTCTATACCCAAGGTAGATACTGGAGAGTGTATATCTATACCCAAGGTAGGTACTGGGGAGTGTATCTCTATATCTCTATACCCAAGGTAGGTACTGAGGAGTGTATCTCTATACCCAAGGTAGATACTGGACAGTGTATCTCTATATCTCTATACCCAAGGTAGGTACTGGAGAGTGTATATCTATACCCAAGGTAGGTACTGGGGAGTGTATCTCTATATCTCTATACCCAAGGTAGGTACTGAGGAGTGTATCTCTATACCCAAGGTAGATACTGGACAGTGTATCTCTATATCTCTATACCCAAGGTAGGTACTGGAGAGTGTATCTCTATACCCAAGGTAGGTACTGGGGAGTGTATCTCTATATCTCTATACCCAAGGTAGGTACTGGGGAGTGTATCTCTATACCCAAGGTAGGTACTGGGGAGTGTATCTCTATACCCAAGGTAGGTACTGGGGAGTGTATCTCTATACCCAAGGTAGGTACTGGAGAGTGTATCTCTATACCCAAGGTAGGTACTGGAGAGTGTATCTCTATACCCAAGGTAGGTACTGGGGAGTGTATCTCTATACCCAAGGTAGGTACTGGGGAGTATAGTTGTATATCTCAATCAAATGTGGGGGGTGAAGAGCATATCCCTATACCTGTTGTAGGTTCTAGAATCAGAATCTCTGTAACGTAGGTACTTGTAGGCACATTGTACTGGGAGATATATATGTAGATCGAAGGTTCTTAAAGAATATTGTGACTTGTTATCAGGATGTGATCCTCGAATTCATGGCGACTGCAAAAGCCCTACCGCCTCCATCAAGATTAACGAGCGCGCATTGTGTTGCATTGTAAAGACATACATGTAGCTATGGTTAAGGAGATGCGTCTCTGCGGTATACGATTTTTATTCGTTAAGAAGCTTGTGTTTTGAGAATGTATACAAACGATCCAGCTCCGACGTGTTCATCTTAATCTCAACAGACTTCAAGTGCTGCCAGGTCTATTTTACAGAAATAACATTTGTCATTCTTATTCCGGAACGCCATTTCGAACATCTATTTCGCGAAGAAGGTAATCACTGTCTCCCTTTTAACGTTAAACTGGTGTGTGAGAATATAACCCTGAACACTGCTACGTGTAGTATCATTCAGTAAAGTAGTTTATAGATAAAAATGGAATATATCCCGATGTGTATTTTTCTGAATTTGCCATTTCAACGAATTCGCCTTCGGCACACTCTAACAAGTTTCCTTCAGGAATAAATCGCTTTTTATAAATGTACGCTAGTTCCTCTGGATAGCCTAGGGCTGATCTTATAGACAGTGGATCTCGCAGCACGCGCGTTCATGAATTACAACAAAGTGGTGAATGTTGTCGCGGGATAAGAACAAGCTCAAGGTATTATTAAAGCTATATCTACCGAAAGTTAAATGGGCTATTAGACAGAATCCTTGCGGGTTATATGTGAAAATGGAAAAACTCCATTTGTCAGATCCGGAAAGATAATTCCGGTTTAGATTAGGCTTAAATTTGTCAGAGGTTCGAGTGACAATTTTGTCGAAATGGTAGAAATCAGAGACGTCGAAAATTATACATATCCTCGGGGACAACATTGCAGGATGGCAAAATTAAGGATGACGTCATCATACGTCTTCTGTCCTAAATCGTGTTAAATAAAGTAACGAGACGACTGGTGACGTCACATCTACCCTGCCGTATATCGTGTTAAATAAAGTAACGAGACGACCTGTGACGTCACATCTACCATACCGTATATCGTGTTAAATAAAGTAACACGGCGACTGGTGACGTCACATACGCCTTCTGTCGTACATCGTGATCAACAGTGAACACTTCCTGAACAGTAACCACCAGAGTATTTATGGTAACTACTAACCACAGTGAACACTTCCTGAACAGTAACCACCAGAGTATTTATGGTAACTACTAACAACAGTGAACACTTCCTGAACAGTAACCACCAGAGTATTTATGGTAACTACTAACCACAGTGAACACTTCCTGAACAGTAACCACCAGAGTATTTATGGTAACTACTAACAACAGTGAACACTTCCTGAACAGTAACCACCAGAGTATTTATGGTAACTACTAACCACCAGATTATTTATGGTTAGTACTACCTACTACATATAGTACCCCTAGTTCATGTTGACTCGCTACGGAACCTTAACTAAGTACAAACATTGGTATAAAAGATCAATCTGTATTGTAAACAAATCAATTGATCATTTTAATGTGTTTCCCTGCCCAGCAGAAAATCGCTGTAGCCGTGGAATAATAAGATTTGTAATGAAACATACATCAAGAACAGGGAGCAACGTAATTAAAATCCAATCTCTCAACTAAGGCTGGATTTTCTCTATTTCGTTAAACTGAATAACATGAGAATGTTCAGGGTATATATATTTATATTTGATTGATTGTATTTGAATACAAGTTAACAGCATTCCACAAAAACTTAAACTGTCTATCAACAAAAACATAATATGTACATCTTGTTTAACACAGATGCTTCCTCTATAATACTCGTGTCCCATCAAGGAAAACACTGTCTAGGTAGGTATGATACAAAATAGGTAAGACAATGGTATTGTAGAGACAATAGTATTGTAAAGACATGTACAAAGAACAGTATCTTAACGTGTACACATATTATCAAAGCGGTTTAAACAGACACCGAAATGTTTTACCTTACAGGAATACAAACGTCAATTTAAAACGCGTCACGCTACCATGTAACAGTACCTCAAGGCGGCGATAAACAGACGTCACCCTACCATGTAACAGTACCTCAAGGCGGTGATAACCAGGCGTCACCCTACCATGTAACAGTACCTCAAGGCGGTGATAACGAGACGTCACCCTACCATGTAACAGTACCTCAAGGCGGTGATAACCAGGCGACACCCTACCATGTAACAGTACCTCAAGGGACGATAACCGACGTCACCCTACCATGTAACAGTACCTCAAGGCGGTGATAACCAGGCGTCACTCTACCATGTAACAGTACCTCAAGGCGGTGATAACCAGACGTCACCCTACCATGTAACAGTACCTCAAGGCGGTGATAAACAGGCGTCACCCTACCATGTAACAGTACCTCAAGGCGGGGATAACCAGGCGTCACCCTGCCATGTAACAGTACCTCAAGGCGGTGATAACCAGACGTCACCCTACCATGTAACAGTACCTCAACACGGTGGTAACCAGGCGTCATCCTGCCATGTAACAGTACCTCAAGGGGGTGATAACCAGGCGTCACCCTACCATGTAACAGTTCCTCAAGACGGCGATAACCAGGCGTCACCTTACCATGTAACAGTACCTCAAGGCGGTGATAAACAGGCGTCACCCTACCATGTAACAGTACCCCAAGGCGGTGATAACCAGGCGTCACCCTACCATGTAACAGTACCTCAAGGCGGCGATAACCAGACGTCACCCTACCATGTAACAGTTCCTTAAGACGGCGATAACCAGGCGTCACCCTACCATGTAACAGTACCTCAAGGCGGCGATAACCAGGCGTCACCCTACCATGTAACAGTACCTCAAGGAGGCGATAACCAGACGTCACCCTACCATGTAACAGTACCTCAAGGCGGTGATAACCAGGCGTCACCCTACCATGTAACAGTACCTCAAGGCGGTGATAACCAGGCGTCACCCTACCATGTAACAGTACCTCAAGGCGGCGATAACCAGGCGTCACCCTACCATGTAACAGTACCTCAAGGCGGTGATAACCAGGCGTCACCCTACCATGTAACAGTACCTCAAGGTGGTGATAACCAGGCGTCACCCTACCAGGTAACAGTACCTCAAGACGGCGATAACTAAGGTTAATGCTTGTATATATTGGTTCCTGATAAATTAGTAATATTATAACAAAAAAAGAGCAAAGTCGTGTCAAAAGTTTGTGTATTCAAAACAAAATACAAGACAATACAGGTAAGACGACCACCTTCGAAATATGTTAATATCACGTGATTCTTTTGTAAAAAAAGTATGTTGATATTTCATTAATATACACATATTCAAAGCATTTGTCTACATATATTTTTAAATCCGAAAAGACACAAGCATCCTATAAAATCCTTCCCTTTATTTACAACTCATTGCCCACTTTTTATCCAACTTATGTCCAGGCTGACATTAACAGTGCTTATTCCATGTGTTTATGGAATGTTTCACTGAATACTGGGATTTGTGTGGTAGTGTATGTTCCGGTGTGTATTTGGTTTGTATTATCCCAGTATCTTGGTAATATAAATATACCCCTGTAAAAAAGCTATCACCTTGTGACCATGGAGAGATGGATGTCGGACGAAGATGGTCGGATTTCCAGTCACCTTTTATCTCTTTTTGTTGCCATTGTATCTCCTTTGATAGCACATTTTAATGTACATACGATGTTCCGTGTTATAATTTACTGATATTAAACCTGGCCATTCCTCCACTATCTATGTCCGCCATGAGTGTCATTATATGGCCCTAGATAAACACTTTCTGTCTGTAAACTGGACCTTCCAGTAGAATGATGTTTCTGACCTGTCACCAATATGCTGTCACATGGGTTAAGGCTATCATCCGGCGTGATTTCAGGCGCCGAACAAAACTAGGAGATTTAATCTGGGGGATTGTTTCGTAAGATAGTCCGGTCGACAGTCTGGAGAAGCAGATTTAACAAGAGATCGGAAACTATGTATCGCGTGATGATTAAACAGGAGACCGGGAACTATCTATCACGTGATGATTAAACAGGAGACCGGGAACTATCTATCACGTGATGATTAAACAGGAGACCGGGAACTATCTATCACGTGATGATTAAACAGGACATAGGGAACTATCTATCACGTGATGTTCAAACAGGAGATAGAAAAAATATCTATCACGTGATGATTAAACAGGAGATCGGGAACTATTTATCACATGATGATTAAACAAGAGATCGGAAACTATCGATCACGTGATGATTAAACAGGAGACCTGGAACTATCTATCACGCGATGATTAAACAGGAGACCGGGAACTATCTATCACGTGATAATTAAACATGAGATCGGGAACTATATATCACGTGATGATTAAACAGGAGATAGGGAACTATCTGTCACGTGATGATTAAAAAGGAGATAGGGAACTATATATCTAGTGATCCTTGCAGAAATGGTGCTAGAAATGAATATCATTCCTTTTTTGTGTGTGACGAACCAGTGATGGAAATCAATAGTAGAGAAAAACTATGATATCCGTCCTGATATGTCAAAGTCCAAAGGATTACTCAATGTAAGACTCCATATCACGGTTGTTATGGCTTTCATCTCTCTCGTCGACAGGAATCAGCTATCTAGTTGTAAAATATAACCCTACATGTTCACCCCGCCATGATCTGTATCAAACTGTGGATTCATGTCACCATTTGTTTTCAAATTAACGTGACTTAATGAAATAAAAATCTTGAAATCTTACAGTGGACGGGAAAACCCCGGCCGGGAGATTTTTAAAGACTTTACTCTTTATTCTGGTAGTTAGGAAGTGCCTATCTTATGTTTATTACCGACGAAAATAGCTTAAAACCTTAGAAACGCCTATTCTTTAGGGACTTCAAAACACAGCTGATTAAAAGTAATTGCGAAATATCTATAGAGCTGATGGTATTTTAAATGTATTTGACTGGTTTTGTTATTGTGTGATCATAAAGATAAACATTAGGCTTTGCAAAGACGATACGATTGTTTTCCCTCGTAAATCAAAAGCGTTTGAGTAATTTCTTCCTGAAAATTTTAAAGTATATGAAAGTGGTTATGACGAACACGAATGTATGTATGTATGTATATATGTATGTATGTATGTATGTATGTATGGATGTATGTATGCTATATTTAACTCATTGTTATGGATATGTTATATTTAACTCCTTGTTATAGAGATGTTATATTTAACTGCTTGTTATACAAATGGTAAATGATCTACATGTAGGTAGACACAGATCTACGTGTAGGTAGACAGACACAGATCTACGTGTAGGTAGACAGACACAGATCTACGTGTAGGTAGATACAGATCTACGTGTAGGTAGACGGACACATATCTACGTGTAGGTAGACACAGATCTACGTGTAGGTAGATAGACACAGATCTACGTGTAGGTAGACACAGATCTACGTGTAGGTAGACACAGATCTACGTGTAGGTAGACGGACACAGATCTACATGTAGGTAGACACAGATCTACGTGTAGGTAGACACAGATCTACGTGTAGGTAGATGGACACAGATCTAAGTGTAGGTAGACGGACACAGATCTACATGTAGGTAGACACGGATCTACGTGTAGGTAGACACAGATCTACGTGTAGTTAGACACAGATCTACGTGTAGGTAGACGGACACAGATCTACGTGTAGGTAGATAGACACAGACCTACGTGTAGGTAGACAGACACAGACCTACGTGTAGGTATACACAGATCTACGTGTAGATAGGCACAGATCTACGTGTAGGTAGACACAGATCTACGTGTAGGTAGACACAGATCTACGTGTAGGTAGACACAGATCTACGTGTAGGTAGACGGACACAGATCTACGTGTAGGTAGACGGACACAGATCTACGTGTAGGTAGACGGACACAGATCTACATGTAGGTAGACACAGATCTACGTGTAGGTAGACGGACACAGATCTACGTCTAGGTAGACGGACACAGATCTAAGTGTAGGTAGACACATATCTAAGTGTAGGTAGACACAGATCTAAGTGTAGGTAGACACAGATCTACGTGTAGGTAGACGGACACAGATCTACGTGTAGGTAGACACAGATCTAAGTGTAGGTAGAGGGACACAGATCTACGTGTAGGTAGACACAGATCTACGTGTAGGTAGACACAGATCTACGTGTAGGTAGACGGACACAGATCTACGTGTAGGTAGACACAGATCTACGTGTAGGTAGACGGACACAGATCTACGTGTAGGTAGACGGACACAGATCTACGTGTAGGTAGACAGACACAGATCTACGTGTAGGTAGACACAGATCTAAGTGTAGGTAGACACAGATCTAAGTGTAGGTAGACACAGATCTACGTGTAGGTAGACGGACACAGATCTAAGTGTAGGTAGACACAGATCTACGTGTAGGTAGACAGACACAGATCTAAGTGTAGATAGACACAGATCTACGTGTAGGTAGACACAGATCTACGTGTAGGTAGACACAGATCTACGTGTAGGTAGACGGACACAGATCTACGTGTAGGTAGACACAGATCTAAGTGTAGGTAGACACAGATCTACGTGTAGGTAGACACAGATCTACGTGTAGGTAGACACAGATCTACGTGTAGGTAGACGGACACAGATCTTCGTGTAGGTAGACACAGATCTACGTGTAGATAGACACAGATCTACGTGTAGGTAGACACAGACATACATGTAGGTAGACGGACACAGATCTTCGTGTAGGTAGACACAGATCTACGTGTAGATAGACACAGATCTACGTGTAGGTAGACACAGATCTACGTGTAGGTAGACGGACACAGTTCTACGTGTAGGTAGACATACACAGATTTACGTGTAGGTAGACACAGATCTACGTGTAGGTAGACACAGATCTACGTGTAGATAAACACAGATCTACGTGCAGGTAGATAGACACAGATCTAAGTGTAGGTAGACACAGATCTACGTGTAGGTAGACACAGATCTACGTGTAGGTAGACACAGATCTACGTTTAGGTAGACACAGATCTACGTGTAGGTAGACGGACACAGATCTTCGTGTAGGCAGACACAGATCTACGTGTAGATAGACACAGATCTACGTGTAGGTAGACACAGATCTACGTGTAGGTAGACGGACACAGATCTTCGTGTAGGTAGACACAGATCTACGTGTAGATAGACACAGATCTACGTGTAGGTAGATAGACACAGATCTACGTGTAGGTAGACGGACACAGATCTACGTGTAGGTAGACACAGATCTACGTGTAGGTAGACACAGATCTACGTGTAGGTAGACACAGATCTACGTGTAGGTAGACACAGATCTACGTGTAGGTAGACGGACACAGATCTACGTGTAGGTAGACACAGATCTACGTGTAGGTAGACGGACACAGATCTACGTGTAGGTAGACACAGATCTACGTGTAGGTAGACACAGATCTAAGTGTAGGTAGACACAGATATACGTGTAGGTAGACAGACACAGATCTACGTGTAGGTAGACGGACACAGATCTACGTGTAGGTAGACGGACACAGATCTACGTGTAGGTAGACACAGATCTACGTGTAGGTAGACACAGATCTACGTGTAGGTAGACGGACACAGATCTACGTGTAGATAGACACAGATCTACGTGTAGGTAGACACAGATCTACGTGTAGGTAGACACAGATCTACATGTATGTAGACGGACACAGATCTACATGTAGGTAGACACAGATCTACGTGTAGGTAGACAGACACAGATCTTCGTGTAGATAGACACAGATCTACGTGTAGGTAGACAGACACAGATCTAAGTGTAGGTAGACACAGATCTACGTGTAGGTAGACACAGATCTACGTGTAGGTAGACGGACACAGATCTACGTGTAGGTAGACGGACACAGATCTACGTGTAGATAGACACAGATCTACATGTAGGTAGACAGATCTACGTGTAGGTAGACACAGATCTACGTGTAGGTAGACACAGACCTACGTGTAGGTAGACGGACACAGATCTACGTGTAGGTAGACGGACACATATCTACATGTAGGTAGACACAGATCTACGTGTAGGTAGACGGACACAGATCTACGTGTAGGTAGATAGACACAGATCTACGTGTAGGTAGACAGACACAGACCTACGTGTAGGTAGACAGACACAGATCTACGTGTAGGTAGACAGACACAGATCTACGTGTAGGTAGACACAGATCTAAGTGTAGGTAGACAGACACAGACCTACGTGTAGGTATACACAGATCTACGTGTAGGTAGACACAGATCTAAGTGTAGGTAGACGGACACAGATCTAAGTGTAGGTAGACAGACACAGATCTACGTGTAGGTAGACAGACACAGACCTACGTGTAGGTATACACAGATCTACGTGTAGGTAGACACAGATCTAAGTGTAGGTAGACGGACACAGATCTAAGTGTAGGTAGACACAGATCTAAGTGTAGGTAGACGGACACAGATCTAAGTGTAGGTAGACACAGATCTACGTGTAGGTAGACGGACACAGATCTACGTGTAGGTAGACACAGATCTAAGTGTAGGTAGACACAGATCTAAGTGTAGGTAGACACAGATCTACGTGTAGGTAGACGGACACAGATCTTCGTGTAGGTAGACACAGATCTACGTGTAGATAGACACAGATCTACGTGTAGGTAGACACAGACCTACATGTAGGTAGACGGACACAGATCTTCGTGTAGGTAGACACAGATCTACGTGTAGATAGACACAGATCTACGTGTAGGTAGACACAGATCTACGTGTAGGTAGACATATATCTACGTGTAGGTAGACGGACACAGTTCTACGTGTAGGTAGACATACACAGATCTACGTGTAGGTAGACACAGATCTACGTGTAGGTAGACACAGATCTACGTGTAGGTAGACACAGATCTACGTGTAGGTAGACGGACATAGTTCTACGTGTAGGTAGACATACACAGACCTACGTGTAGGTAGACACAGATCTACGTGTAGATAGACACAGATCTACGTGCAGGTAGATAGACACAGATCTAAGTGTAGGTAGACACATATCTACGTGTAGGTAGACACAGATCTACGTGTAGATAGACACAGATCTACGTGTAGGTAGACACAGACCTACGTGTAGGTAGACGGACACAGATCTACGTGTAGTTAGATAGACACAGATCTACGTGTAGGTAGACGGACACAGATCTACGTGTAGGTAGACACAGATCTACGTGTAGGTAGACGGACACAGATCTACGTGTAGGTAGACACAGATCTACGTGTAGGTAGACACAGATCTAAGTGTAGGTAGACACAGATCTACGTGTAGGTAGACAGACACAGATCTACGTGTAGGTAGACACAGATCTACGTGTAGGTAGACAGACACAGATATACGTGTAGGTAGATGGACACAGATCTACGTGTAGGTAGACACAGATCTACGTGTAGGTAGACACAGATCTACGTGTAGGTAGACACAGATCTACGTGTAGGTAGACACAGATCTACGTGTAGGTAGACGGACACAGATCTACGTGTAGGTAGACGGACACAGATCTACGTGTAGGTAGACACAGATCTACGTGTAGGTAGACACAGATCTACGTGTAGGTAGATAGACACAGACCTACGTGTAGGTAGACAGACACAGATCTACGTGTAGGTAGACACAGATCTACGTGTAGGTAGACGGACACAGATCTACGTGTAGGTAGACACTGCTCCTCAGTTAATTTTATTGGTTTGATACATAAACTGTTTCTCACGACTTGTGGTGTTCAGCTATATATACAGTTTAAGATGGAAACATTCTGCCTGGTAAACCTAGCGTGTGAAATGCTCCTAGAACCAATATGGAAAAGTACGATACCTTAAGTCTGATAGGTCATGTAGACAATGATACCATTTGAAAAACCAAGGGTGCATTAGGGACATCATCAGGTAGGGCTTCTTCCATTTATCGTAAGAATGAACATAACGATAGCAAGGACTTTCACGGCACATTAGTGAGTATCGAGAACGTTGTAAAATGTTGCTGTAAGTCGAAATTTTCTCCAAGGTGGACATTAATTGCTCATTAATTTTAAATCTGTGACTTATGTAAGAAAAAATACAATTTACAGCAATGAGCCTGCTACCAAGGCCATTTCCTAACATGTCATGTGGGCATTCTACTTTAAGTAACACAGTGTCACGTGTGAATCATACCCTTAAGTCATGTGAATCCTACCCTAAAGTCATGTAAATCCTATCCTTAAGTCATGTAAATCCTACCCTTATGTCATGTAAATCCTACCCTTATGTCATGTAAATCCTACCCTTAAGTCATCTAAATCCCACCCTTAAGTCATGTAAATCCCACCCTTAAGTCATGTAAATACTACCCTTAAGTCATGTAAATCCTAGCCTTATGTCATGTAAATCCCACCCTTAAGTCATGTAAATCCCACTATTAAGTCATGTAAATCCTACCCTTAAGTCATGTAAATCCTACCCTTATGTCATGTAAATCCTAACCTTAAGTCATGTAAATCCTACCCTTATGTCATGTAAATCCTACCCTTAAGTCATCTAAATCCCACCCTTAAGTCATGTTAATCCTACCCTTAAGTCATGTAAATCCTACCCTTAAGTCATGTAAATCCCACCCTTATGTCATGTAAATCCCACCCTTAAGTCATGTAAATCCCACCATTAAGTCATGTAAATCCTACCCTTAAGTCATGTAAATCCTACCCTTATGTCATGTAAATCCCACCCTTATGTCATGTAAATCCTACCCTTAAGTCATGTAAATCCCACCCTTATGTCATGTAAATCCTAACCTTAAGTCATGTAAATCCTACCCTTATGTCATGTAAATCCTACCCTTAAGTCATGTAAATCCCACCCTTAAGTCATGTAAATCCCAACCTTAAGTCATGTAAATCCTACCCTTAAGTCATGTAAATCCTACCCTTAAGTCATGTAAATCCCACCCTTATGTCATGTGAATCCTACTCTTAAGTCATGTGAATCCTACCCTTAAGTCACACAATACCACGTGTTAATCCTAACCTTAAGTCACACAATATCACGTGTAACTCCTAATCTTAAGTCACACAATACCACGTGTAAATTATCACCTTAAGTCACACAATACCACGTGTAAATCCTAACCTAAAGTCACACAATACCACGTGTAAATCCTAACCTTAAGTCACACAATATCACGTGTAAATCCTAACCTAAAGTCACACAATATCAAGTGTAAATCCTAACCTAAAGTCACACAATATCAAGTGTAAATCCTAACCTAAAGTCACACAATATCGCGTGTAAATCCTAACCTAAAGTCACACAATACCACGTGTAAATCCTAACCTAAAGTCACACAATATCACGTATGAATACTAACCTTAAGTCACACAATATCAAGTGTAAATCTTAATATTAAGTCACACAATGCCACGTGTACATCCTAACCATAAGTCACACAATACCACGTGTAAATCCTACCCTTAAGTCATCTAAATCCCACCCTTAAGTCATGTTAATCCTACCCTTAAGTCATATAAATCCTACCCTTAAGTCATGTAAATCCCACCCTTATGTCATGTAAATCCCACCCTTAAGTCATGTAAATCCCACCATTAAGTCATGTAAATCCTACCCTTAAGTCATGTAAATCCTACCCTTATGTCATGTAAATCCCACCCTTATGTCATGTAAATCCTACCCTTAAGTCATGTAAATCCCACCCTTATGTCATGTAAATCCTAACCTTAAGTCATGTAAATCCTACCCTTATGTCATGTAAATCCTAACCTTAAGTCATCTAAATCCCACCCTTAAGTCATGTTAATCCTACCCTTAAGTCATGTAAATCCCACCATTAAGTCATGTAAATCCTACCCTTAAGTCATGTAAATCCTACCCTTATGTCATGTAAATCCCACCCTTATGTCATGTAAATCCTACCCTTAAGTCATGTAAATCCCACCCTTAAGTCATGTAAATCCCAACCTTAAGTCATGTAAATCCTACCCTTAAGTCATGTAAATCCTACCCTTAAGTCATGTAAATCCCACCCTTATGTCATGTGAATCCTACTCTTAAGTCATGTGAATCCTACCCTTAAGTCACACAATACCACGTGTTAATCCTAACCTTAAGTCACACAATATCACGTGTAACTCCTAACCTTAAGTCACACAATACCACGTGTAAATTATCACCTTAAGTCACACAATACCACGTGTAAATCCTAACCTAAAGTCACACAATACCACGTGTAAATCCTAACCTTAAGTCACACAATATCAAGTGTAAATCCTAACCTTAAGTCATACAATACCATGTGTAAATCCTAACCTTAAGTCATACAATACCACGTGTAAATCCTCACCTTAAGTCACACAATACCACTTGTAAATCCTAACCTTAAGTCCTACAATACCACGTGTAAATCATTACTTTAAGTCACACAATACCACGTGTAAATCCTAGCGTAAAGTCATACAATACCACGTGTAAATCCTAACCTAAAGTCACACAATATCACGTGTAAATCCTAACCTAAAGTCACACAATATCACGTGTAAATCCTAACCTAAAGTCACACAATATCGCGTGTAAATCATAACCTAAAGTCACACAATATCGCGTGTAAATCCTAACCTAAAGTCACACAATACCACGTGTAAATCCTAACCTAAAGTCACACAATATCACGTATGAATACTAACCTTAAGTCACACAATACAACGTGTAAATCCTAACCTAAAGTCACACAATACCACGTGTAAATCATAACCTAAAGTCACACAATATCGCGTGTAAATCCTAACCTAAAGTCACACAATACCACGTGTAAATCCTAACCTAAAGTCACACAATATCACGTATGAATACTAACCTTAAGTCACTCAATACAACGTGTAAATCCTAACCTAAAGTCACACAATACCACGTGTAAATCCTAACCTAAAGTCACACAATATCACGTATGAATACTAACCTTAAGTCACACAATATCAAGTGTAAATCTTAATATTAAGTCACACAATGCCACGTGTAAATCCTAACCATAAGTCACACAATACCACGTGTAAATCCTAACCTAAAGTCACACAATAACACGTGTAAATCCTAACCTAAAGTCACACAATATCACGTATGAATACTAACCTTAAGTCACACAATACCACGTGTAAATCATATCCTTAAGTCACGCAATACCACGTGTTAATCCTAACCTTAAGTCACACAATACCACGTGTTAATCCTTTTTTAATGTTACACAATGCCATGTGTAAATCATTATCCAAAGTCAAACAATATCACGTGTGAATCCTAACCTTAAGTCAACGAATATCACTTTTAAATCCTTTACTTAAGTCACGCAATATCACATGTAAATCCTAACCTAAGCTCACACAATAAAGTGAGAGATAGAGTTACGTCATCAAGATAATGGAGAGAGATATAGGTTCTACGTCATTAATATAATGGAGAGGTACGAGTTACGTCATCAATATAATTGAGAGGTACGAGTTACGTCATCAATATAATGGAAAGATACGAGTTACGTCATCAATACAATGGAGAGCTACGTCATCAATACAATGGAGAGATACGAGCTACATCATCAATACAATGGAGATACGAGCTACGTCATCAATACAATGGAGAGATACGAGCTACGTCATCAATATAATTGAGAGATACGAGCTACGTCATCAATACAATGGAGAGATACGAGCTACGTCATCAATATATTTGAGAGATACGAGCTACGTCATCAATACAATGGAGAGATACGAGCTACGTCATCAATATAATAGAGAGATACGCGCTACGTCATCGATATAATTGATCGATACCAGCTACGTCATCAATACAATGGAGAAATACAAGCTACGTCATCAAAAGATTGGAGAGATTCGAGCTACGTCATCAATATAATGGAGAGGTACGAGCTACGTCATCAATATAATGGAGAGATACGAGCTACGTCATCAATATAATGGAGAGATACGAGCTACGTCATCAATATAATGGAGAGTCACGTCATCAATATAATGGAGAGGTACAGTACGAGCTATACGTCATCAATATAATGGAGAGGTACAGTACGAGCTATACGTCATCAATATAATGGAGAGGTACAGTACGAGCTTTACGTCATCAATATAATGGAGAGGTACAGTACGAGCTACGTCATCAATATAATGGAGAGGTACAGTACGAGCTATACGTCATCAATATAATGAAGAGGTACAGTACGAGCTACGTCATCAACATAATGGAGAGGTACAGTACGAGCTATACGTCATCAATATAATGAAGAGGTACAGTACGAGCTATACGTCATCAATATAATGAAGAGGTACAGTACGAGCTACGTCATCAACATAATGGAGAGGTACAGTACGAGCTACGTCATCAATATAATGGAGAGGTACAGTACGAGCTATACGTCATCAATATAATGAAGAGGTACAGTACGAGCTACGTCATCAACATAATGGAGAGGTACAGTACGAGCTATACGTCATCAATATAATGGAGAGGTACAGTACGAGCTATACGTCATCAATATAATGGAGAGGTACAGTACGAGCTATACGTCATCAATATAATGGAAAGGTACAGTACGAGCTATACGTCATCAATATAATGAAGAGGTACAGTACGAGCTACGTCATCAACATAATGGAGAGGTACAGTACGAGCTACGTCATCAATATAATGGAGAGGTACAGTACGAGCTATACGTCATCAATATAATGAAGAGGTACAGTACAAGCTACGTCATCAACATAATGGAGAGGTACAGTACGAGCTATACGTCATCAATATAATGGAGAGGTACAGTACGAGCTATACGTCATCAATATAATGGAGAGGTACGAGCTATACGTCATCAATATAATGGAGAGGTACAGTACGAGCTATACGTCATCAATATAATGGAGAGGTACAGTACGAGCTACGTCATCAATATAATGGAGAGGTACAGTACGAGCTATACGTCATCAATATAATGGAGAGGTACAGTACGAGCTACGTCATCAATATAATGGAGAGGTACAGTACTAGCTATACGTCATCAATATAATGGAGAGGTACAGTACGAGCTACGTCATCAATATAATGGAGAGGTACAGTACGAGCTTTACGTCATCAATATAATGAAGAGGTACAGTACTAGCTATACGTCATCAATATAATGGAGAGGTACAGTACGAGCTATACGTCATCAATATAATGGAGAGGTACAGTACGAGCTATACGTCATCAATATAATGGAGAGGTACAGTACGAGCTTTACGTCATCAACATAATGGAGAGGTACAGTACGAGCTAAACGTCATCAATATAATGAAGAGGTACAGTACTAGCTATACGTCATCAATATAATGGAGAGGTACAGTACGAGCTACGTCATCAATATAATGGAGAGGTACAGTACGAGCTTTACGTCATCAATATAATGGAGAGGTACAGTACGAGCTACGTCATCAATATAATGGAGAGGTACAGTACGAGCTACGTCATCAATATAATGGAGAGTCACGTCATCAATATAATGGAGAGGTACAGTACGAGCTATACGTCATCAATATAATGGAGAGGTACAGTACGAGCTACGTCATCAATATAATGGAGAGGTACAGTACGAGCTATACGTCATCAATATAATGGAGAGGTACAGTACGAGCTACGTCATCAATATAATGGAGAGGTACAGTACGAGCTACGTCATCAATATAATGGAGAGTCACGTCATCAATATAATGGAGAGGTACAGTACGAACTACGTCATCAATATAATGGAGAGGTACAGTACGAGCTTTACGTCATCAATATAATGGAGAGGTATGAGCTAAACGTCATCAATATAATGGAGAGGTACAGTACGAGCTACGTCATCAATATAATGGAGAGTCACGTCATCAATATAATGGAGGGGTACAGTACGAGCTTTACGTCATCAATATAATGGAGAAGTACAGTACGAGCTACGTCATCAATATAATGGAGAGATACAGTACGAGCTATACGTCATCAATATAATGGAGAGGTACAGTACGAGCTATACGTCATCAATATAATGGAGAGGTACAGTACGAGCTATACGTCATCAATATAATGGAGAGATACAGTACGAGCTATACGTCATCAATATAATGGAGAGATACAGTACGAGCTATACGTCATCAATATAATGGAGAGATACAGTACGAGCTATACGTCATCAATATAATGGAGAGGTACAGTACGAGCTATACGTCATCAATATAATGGAGAGGTACAGTACGAGCTTTACGTCATCAATATAATGGAGAGGTACGAGCTATACGTCATCAATATAATGGAGAGATACAGTACGAGCTATACGTCATCAATATAATGGAGAGGTACAGTATGAGCTATACGTCATCAATATAATGGAGAGGTACAGTACGAGCTTTACGTCATCAATATAATGGAGGGGTATGAGATAAACGTCATCAATATATTGGACAGTCAGGATGAGGCTTAGGAAGATATTTAGGGATTATGGGGTACAGGTTTGTGTAGTGATGTGTGATCTGTATTATTTCTAGTTATCCCTGTTTACATCTCATATATTCCGTTTCTGTCGGGGATGTCTATTTCCGAGTCTGAACTACTGCAAGATGTGGATATATATGTTAAAACTGTAAAATAACTCCTTTCTTTTGATAGCAGTGTGCCAGCTTTTACACCAGAAATATACTCCACATTCTATTGTGTATACAATTCAATTTACACCGTAATTAGTCTGTGTGAAGGAGGCTAGGCGTGGGTTGGTGGAGTTTTTCATTGTTAAAAAAATCAATTGTTGTCTATCATTATATGATATATAGTTTGATAAAGATTACATTACTCTCCCATGATATGTCACTAGTCGGAGATATTTAAGCTGTATATTACGATTTCACTACCTTGGATACTCTACCTTGAAAGGCCCTCGTTTTGTATACATCCATCTCTACACAGCTGTTAAGATAATTAACTTGCAGAATACCACGTAAATTAAATAGCTTCGCGTGATGTATAGCTTATGCTTACAAAATGATAAATGTCTTCAACGATGCAATTTCTGTTCTGTTAAACGTCCCACCGAGAACATACGTCATAGAGTCACTTCAGTAAGCGCCATCCCTCTAACACGATAAGCGTAAAAACGAGGTACTTTGAGACACCATCCCATTCAATTTATTCCCAGACATTGATTAAATATAGAAACATGTATTTACGATCCCACATTTGATGTCCAGCGTCTATACATAGACACTACACGTACGTAGTATAGTTAACGGAGGGTGTACCCGATCATCTAGGGCCACCGTGGGGCGTGCATGACTTTTCATTTCATACATTTAATTGTCTGATACATGCGCGTGCAAACAGGCTACTTGAGGTGTGTTAGGTTCCCGTAGCTAGTCGACTGTGTACCACAGGACACCAGATGGTAATAACAATCCCTTAATGTCTGTCTACCGTACTAATTACTTGCTCGTTATCAATCTCAACAACGGAATGTACTGTTCTATTGTAAGTGAAATACATAGCTCATGTATAGTACGTGTGACTAACTCCTGTTTACAACCAACTTGTACCAGTTGTTTTACCTACCATTCCGGACAGACCGCCTACCATATTATATAATACCTACCATCCCGGACAGACCGCCTACCATATTATATAATACCTACCATTCCGGACAGACCGCCTACCATATTATATAATACCTACCATTCCGGACAGACCGCCTACTATATTATATAATACCTACCATTCCGGACAGACCGCCTACTATATTATATAATACCTACCATTCCGGACAGACCGCCTACTATATTATATAATACCTACCATTCCGGACAGACCGCCTACCATATTATATAATACCTACCATTCCGGACAGACCGCCTACCATATTATATAATACCTACCATTCCGGACAGACCGCCTACCATATTATATAATACCTACCATTCCGGACAGACCGCCTACCATATTATATAATACCTACCATTCCGGACAGACCGCCTACTATATTATATAATACCTACCATTCCGGACAGACCGCCTACCATATTATATAATACCTACCATTCCGGACAGACCGCCTACCATATTATATAATACCTACCATTCCGGACAGACCGCCTACCATATTATATAATACCTACCATTCCGGACAGACCGCCTACCATATTATATAATACCTACCATTCCGGACAGACCGCCTACCAAATTATATAATACCTACCATTCCGGACAGACCGCCTACTATATTATATAATACCTACCATTCCGGACAGACGGCCTACTATATTATATAATACCTACCATTCCGGACAGACCGCCTACCATATTATATAATACCTACCATTCCGGACAGACCGCCTACCATATTATATAATACCTACCATTCCGGACAGACCGCCTACCATATTATATAATACCTACCATTCCGGACAGACCGCCTACTATATTATATAATACCTACCATTCCGGACAGACCGCCTACTATATTATATAATACCTACCATTCCGGACAGACCGCCTACCATATTATATAATACCTACCATTCCGGACAGACGGCCTACTATATTATATAATACCTACCATTCCGGACAGACCGCCTACCATATTATATAATACCTACCATTCCGGACAAACCGCCTACCATATTATATAATACCTACCATTCCGGACAGACCGCCTACTATATTATATAATACCTACCATTCCGGACAGACCGCCTACCATATTATATAATACCTACCATTCCGGACAGACCGCCTACTATATTATATAATACCTACCATTCCGGACAGACCGCCTACCATATTATATAAAGACCCGGATGTTTTACCTACCATTCCGGACAGACCGCCTACCATATTATATAATACCTACCATTCCGGACAGACCGCCTACCATATTATATAATACCTACCATTCCGGACAGACCGCCTACCATATTATATAATACCTACCATTCCGGACAGACCGCCTACCATATTATATAATACCTACCATTCCGGACAGACCGCCTACTATATTATATAATACCTACCATTCCGGACAGACCGCCTACCATACTATATAATACCTACCATTCCGGACAGACCACCTACCATATTATATAATACCTACCATTCCGGACAGACCGCCTACCATATTATATAAAGACCCTGATGTTGTAACCGAGATCACTTGTTTTCTTAATTCAAAAGGTATAAAAGGCGACTGATGTAACTAGTTTTGTGGTACTTCTTAAAAGACACAAACACGGTAAGATGAGACCAGGTACCTATAAAGTTGAGACGTGCCTGAATAACGCTTCACTGTGCCATATAATTGTACTGTACTTTGGTGAGTTACGGTAGAATACAGAGGCAGATGTGCCTGAGTAAGTCTTCCCTTCTACGTAGGGACTATAGTAAGTCTATCTGAGGTTTACGAGGAATCGAGCTCATAGTTATTTAGCTATATGCTGCTCAGTAAGAGGGAAATCGATAGCAGTGAGTGTTTAATGAGTGCTCGGTAACAGTGAGTGTTCAGTGAGTGCTCGGTAGCAGTGAGTGTTCAGTGAGTGCTCGGTAACAGTGAATGCTCGGTAACAGTGAGAGCTCGATAACAGTGAGAGCTCGGTAACAGTGAGAGCTCGGTAACAGTGTGAGCTCGGTAACAGTGAATGCTCGGTAACAGTGAATGCTCGGTAACAGTGAGTGCTCGGTAACAGTGGGTGTTCAGTGAGTGCTCGGTAACAGTGAATGCTCGGTAACAGTGAGTCCTCGGTAACAGTGAGAGCTCGGTAACAGTAAGTGCTCGGTATCAGTAAGTGCTCGGTAACAGTAAGTGCTCGGTAACAGTGAATGCTCGGTAACAGTGAGAGCTCGGTAACAGTAAGTGTTCAGTGAGTGCTCGGTAACAGTGAGTGCTCGGTAACAGTGAGTGCTCGGTAACAGTGAGTGCTCGGTAACAGTGAGAGCTCGACAACAGTGAGTGCTCGATAACAGTAAGTGTTCAGTGAGTGCTCGGTAACAGTGAGAGCTCGGTAACAGTGAATGCTCGGTAACAGTAAGTGCTCGGTAACAGTAAGTGCTCGGTAACAGTGAATGCTCGGTAACAGTGAGAGCTCGGTAACAGTAAGTGTTCAGTGAGTGCTCGGTAACAGTGAGTGCTCGGTAACAGTGAGTGCTCGGTAACAGTGAGTGCTCGGTAACAGTGAGAGCTCGGTAACAGTGAGAGCTCGACAACAGTGAGTGCTCGATAACAGTAAGTGTTCAGTGAGTGCTCGGTAACAGTGAGAGCTCAGTAACAGTGAGTGCTCGATAACAGTGAGAGCTCGGTAACAGTGAGTGCTCGGTAACAGTGAGAGCTCGGTAACAGTAAGTGTTCAGTGAGAGCTCGGTAACAGTAAGTGTTCAGTGAGTGCTCGGTAACAGTGAGAGCTCGGTAACAGTAAGTGTTCAGTGAGAGCTCGGTAACAGTAAGTGTTCAGTGAGTGCTCGGTAACAGTGAGTGCTCGATAACAGTGAGATCTCGGTAACAGTGAGTGTTTAGTGAGTGCTCGGTAACAGTGAGAGCTCGGTAACAGTGTGAGCTCGGTAACAGTGAATGCTCGGTAACAGTGAATGCTCGGTAACAGTGAGTGCTCGGTAACAGTGAGTGTTCAGTGAGTGCTCGGTAACAGTGAATGCTCGATAACAGTGAGTGCTCGGTAACAGTGAGAGCTCGGTAACAGTAAGTGCTCGGTATCAGTAAGTGCTCGGTAACAGTAAGTGCTCGGTAACAGTGAATGCTCGGTAACAGTGAGAGCTCGGTAACAGTAAGTGTTCAGTGAGTGCTCTGTAACAGTGAGTGCTCGGTAACAGTGAGTGCTCGGTAACACTGAGTGCTCGGTAACAGTGAGTGCTCGGTAACAGTGAGTGCTCGGTAACAGTGAGAGCTCGGTAACAGTGAGAGCTCGACAACAGTGAGTGCTCGATAACAGTAAGTGTTCAGTGAGTGCTCGGTAACAGTGAGAGCTCGGTAACAGTGAATGCTCGGTAACAGTAAGTGCTCGGTAACAGTAAGTGCTCGGTAACAGTGAATGCTCGGTAACAGTGAGAGCTCGGTAACAGTAAGTGTTCAGTGAGTGCTCGGTAACAGTGAGTGCTCGGTAACAGTGAGTGCTCGGTAACAGTGAGTGCTCGGTAACAGTGAGTGCTCGGTAACAGTGAGTGCTCGGTAACAGTGAGAGCTCGGTAACAGTGAGAGCTCGACAACAGTGAGTGCTCGATAACAGTAAGTGTTCAGTGAGTGCTCGGTAACAGTGAGAGCTCAGTAACAGTGAGTGCTCGATAACAGTGAGAGCTCGGTAACAGTGAGTGCTCGGTAACAGTGAGAGCTCGGTAACAGTAAGTGTTCAGTGAGTGCTCGGTAACAGTAAGTGTTCAGTGAGTGCTCGGTAACAGTGAGAGCTCGGTAACAGTAAGTGTTCAGTGAGAGCTCGGTAACAGTAAGTGTTCAGTGAGTGCTCGGTAACAGTGAGTGCTCGATAACAGTGAGTGCTCGGTAACAGTGAGTGCTCGGTAACAGTGAGAGCTCGGTAACAGTGAGAGCTCGACAACAGTGAGTGCTCGATAACAGTAAGTGTTCAGTGAGTGCTCGGTAACAGTGAGAGCTCGGTAACAGTGAATGCTCGGTAACAGTAAGTGCTCGGTAACAGTAAGTGCTCGGTAACAGTGAATGCTCGGTAACAGTGAGAGCTCGGTAACAGTAAGTGTTCAGTGAGTGCTCGGTAACAGTGAGTGCTCGGTAACAGTGAGTGCTCGGTAACAGTGAGTGCTCGGTAACAGTGAGTGCTCGGTAACAGTGAGTGCTCGGTAACAGTGAGAGCTCGGTAACAGTGAGAGCTCGACAACAGTGAGTGCTCGATAACAGTAAGTGTTCAGTGAGTGCTCGGTAACAGTGAGAGCTCAGTAACAGTGAGTGCTCGATAACAGTGAGAGCTCGGTAACAGTGAGTGCTCGGTAACAGTGAGAGCTCGGTAACAGTAAGTGTTCAGTGAGAGCTCGGTAACAGTAAGTGTTCAGTGAGTGCTCGGTAACAGTGAGAGCTCGGTAACAGTAAGTGTTCAGTGAGAGCTCGGTAACAGTAAGTGTTCAGTGAGTGCTCGGTAACAGTGAGTGCTCGATAACAGTGAGAGCTCGGTAACAGTGAGTGTTTAGTGAGTGCTCGGTAACAGTGAGTGCTCGGTAACAGTAAGTGCTCGGTAACAGTGAGTGCTCGGTAACAGTGAGAGCTCGACAACAGTAAGTGTTGAGTGAGTGCTCGGTGACAGTGAGTGCTCGGTAACAGTGAGTGCTCGGTAACAGTGAGTGCTCGACAACAGTGAGTGCTCGGTAACAGTGAGTGCTCGGTAACAGTGAGTGCTCGGTAACAGTGAGTGCTCGACAACAGTGAATGCTCGGTAACAGTAAGTGCTCGGTAACAGTGAGTGTTCGGTAACAGTGAGTGCTCGGTAACAGTGAATGCTCGGTAACAGTGAGTGCTCGGTAACAGTGAGAGCTCGACAACAGTGAGTGATCGGTAACAGTGAGTGCTCGACAACAGTGAGTGCTCGGTAACAGTGAGTGCTCGGTAACAGTGAGTGCTCGGTAACAGTGAGTGCTCGGTAACAGTGAGAGCTCGACAACAGTGAGTGATCGGTAACAGTGAGAGCTCGGTAACAGTGAGAGCTCGGTAACAGTGAGTGCTCGACAACAGTGAGTGCTCGGTATCAGTAAGTGCTCAGTAACAGTGAGTGCTCGACAACAGTGAGTGATCGGTAACAGTAAGTGCTCGGTATCAGTGAGTGCTCGGTAACAGTGAGTGCTCGGTAACAGTGAGAGCTCGACAACAGTGAGTGATCGGTAACAGTAAGTGCTCGGTAACAGTGAATGCTCGGTATCAGTGAGTGCTCGGTAACAGTGAGTGCTCGGTAACAGTAAGTGCTCGGTATCAGTAAGTGCTCAGTAACAGTGAGTGCTCGACAACAGTGAGTGATCGGTAACAGTAAGTGCTCGGTATCAGTAAGTGCTCAGTATCAGTAAGTGCTCAGTAAGAGTGAGTGCTCGACAACAGTGAGTGCTCGGCAACAGCGAGTGATCGGTAACAGTGAGTGCTCGGTAACCGTGAGTGATCGGTAACAGTGAGTGTTCAGAGAGTGCTCGATAACAGTAAGTGTTCGGTAACAGTAAGTGCTCGATAACAGTGAATGTTCGGTAACAGTGAGTGCTCGGTAACAGTAAGTGTTCAGTGAGTGCTCGGTAACAGTGAGTGCTAGGCAACAGGGAGTGCTCGGTAACAGTGAATGCTCGGTAACAGTGAGTGCTCGGTAACAGTAAGTGTTCAGTGAGTGCTCGGTAACAGTGAGTGTTTAGTGAGTGCTCGGTAACAGTGAGTCCTCGGTAACAGTGAGTGTTCAGTAACAGTGAATGATCGGTAACAGTGAGTGCTCGGTAACAGTGAGTGCTCGGTAACAGCAAGTGTTCAGTAACAGTGAGTGTTCAGTAAGTGCTCGGTAAAAGTAAATGCTCGGTAACAGTAAGTACTTGGTAACAGTAAGTGTTCAGTAACAGTGAGTGTTCAGTGAGTGCTCGGTAACAGTGAGTGCTCGGTAACAGTAAGTGCTTTGTAACAGTAAGTGTTCGGTATCAGTAAGTGCTCGGTAACAGTAAGTGCTCGGTAACAGTGAATGCTCGGTAACAGTAAGTGCTTTGTAACAGTAAGTGTTCGGTAACAGTAAGTGCTTTGTAACAGTAAGTGTTCGGTAACAGTAAGTGCTTTGTAACAGTAAGTGTTCGGTATCAGTAAGTGCTTTGTAACAGTAAGTGTTCGGTATCAGTAAGTGCTCGGTAACAGTAAGTGCTCGGTAACAGTAAGTGCTCGGTAACAGTGAGTGATCGGTAACAGTGAATGCTCGGTAACAGTGAGAGCTCGGTAACAGTGAGTGCTCGGTAACAGTAAGTGCTCGGTAACAGTTAGTGCTAGGTAACAGTGAATGCTCGGTAACAGTGAGTGTTCGGTATCAGTAAGTGCTCGGTAACAGTGAGTGCTCGGTAACAGTAAGTGCTCCGTAACAGTAAGTGCTCGGTAACAGTGAGTGCTCGGTAACAGTGAGTGTTCAGTAACAATGAGTGTTCAGTAACAGTGAATGCTCGGTAACAGTGAATGCTCGGTAACAGTGAGTGCTCGGTAACAGTGAGTGCTCTGTAACAGTAAGTGTTCGGTATCAGTAAGTGCTCGGTAACAGTAAGTGCTCGGTAACAGTGAGTGCTCGATAACAGTGAGAGCTCGGTAACAGTGAGTGCTCGATAACAGTGAGAGCTCGGTAACAGTGAGTGCTCCGTAACAGTAAGTGCTCGGTAACAGTGAATGCTCGGTAACAATGAGTGTTCAGTAACAGTGAATGCTCGGTAACAGTGAGTGCTCGGCAACAGTGAGTATAGAACTCTGTGATAGCCAAGTGATCATTAGGCCCAGGGAAATCTCAGTTATTCAGGTACAAGGTAGGAGAATAGTCTGTTCTGTTATATAAAAATTTAGTTCAATGGTATATTAGCTTTTTTAAATTGCTCCGACGAACCAAGAAATCGCTGTGCGATACAATTACTGTATCGACTAGTTTGTACTTGTTATTTCATCACAGCTAGACCAGTTGTCTTTTTCTGCATATATTGCAGGGAGGACTCGGGTAACACTAATCACCTGTTAGACAATATGGATCCTCAGTAGTGACTGATACGGACCCTGTAAACGTCACACTAATCACCTGTTAGACAATAGAGATCATCAGTAGTGACTGATACGGACCCTGTAAACGTGACAATAATCACCTGTTTGACAATATGGATCCTCAGTAGTGACTGATACGGACCCTGTAAACGTCACACTAATCACCTGTTAGACAATATGGATCATCAGTAGTGACTGATACGGACCCTATAAACGTCACACTAATCACCTGTTAGACAATATGGACCCTCAGTAGTGACTGATACGGACCCTGTAAAAGTCACACTAATCACCTGTTAGACAATATGGACCCACAGTAGTGACTGATACGGACCCTGTAAACGTCACATTAATCACCTGTTAGACAATATGGATACTCAGTAGTGACTGATACGGACCCTGTAAACGAGACACTAATCACCTGTTAGACAATATGGATCATCAGTAGTGACTGATACGGACCCTGTAAACGTCACACTAATCACCTGTTAGACAATATGGATCATCAGTAGTGACTGATACGGACCCTGTAAACGTGACACTAATCACCTGTTAGATAATAGAGATCATCAGTAGTGACTGATACGGACCCTGTAAACGTGACACTAATCACCTGTTAGATAATAGAGATCATCAGTAGTGACTGATACGGACCCTGTAAACGTCACACTAATCACCTGTTAGACAATATGGACCCTCAGTAGTGACTGATACGGACCCTGTAAACGTGACACTAATCACCTGTTAGATAATATGGATCATCAGTAGTGACTGATACGGACCCTGTAAACGTCACACTAATCACCTGTTAGACAATATGGACCCTCAGTAGTGACTGATACGGACCCTGTAAACGTGACACTAATCACCTGTTAGATAATAGAGATCATCAGTAGTGACTGATACGGACCCTGTAAACGTCACACTAATCACCTGTTAGACAATATGGACCCTCAGTAGTGACTGATACGGACCCTGTAAACGTCACACTAATCACCTGTTAGACAATATGGACCCTCAGTAGTGACTGATACGGACCCTGTAAACGTCACACTAATCACCTGTTAGACAATATGGACCCTCAGTAGTGACTGATACGGACCCTGTAAACGTCACATAGTTTGGTGGCAGCGGTATGATCTTGTTGTCTATATGTCTGGTATGCTCAAACACTCGGGCTTGAATAAAATTTGATACCCGATTTTAACTGTTATTTCTAGATATTGAAAATCACATAAACATGGATTTGCTCAGAAGGATTCTCCGAGAGAGAATCACGGTCTCCGAGGCACAGATCAGTTCTAAAGTAACGTTCTCAGAGAGCACTTATTTCTCTCATCAATTTGATGAAGGCAATAAGGAAGAAAAATGTTTAACAACATTACCTTTCAAGGCAACAATCGGAGAAGGTCAGCTGTTTTAAATGAAAAGGAACATGTATCCAGCTATGACTCTGCTCGTGTAAAGAGATTGAATCCAAGATCAATTTCAGATATGGATGATGGTGATTGCGAGGACGAAAATAAAATTTGTGCTTGTAAAAGCTTCTACCTACGATGATAAACACCTTGGACAGACTACCAGTCTAATTTTGAGACACGCACTTGAATCAGCCACTGAAAAGAGCAGGAGATGGGTCTGTATCTAGCTATGAGTTTGAGGGCCAAGTCCAGGGCATACTACGGTATTAACCCACCAGGAAACAGGAACATTATTTCTCACTGGTAATGACTCTTGAAGAAAGCTTGCCCTTCCAAAGCAAAGAGCTTTATCGAGTACAATTAAGAGGAGGCAAAGAGCCAATGAGACACCTTCAGAACTCTGTCGAGCAATTCGAATAGGAGTCAATTTGATAATCTTGTTGTTGAAGCTGGTGTTGAGAAATCTGGGATTGAATCCATGTCGAGCAATATCCAGTAAAAGCTTTATAAGATGCAAACTGATATCAGCTACATCCAAGCTCTAAGGTAAAAGCATAATCGACCTGCACAGCAATTATACAAGATGCAAAGAATACCGGCACTGATCGACGGTGTTACAAGTTTCAAGAAATATGGCATTTACGCCGAGACTGTCCTCAGCTTAAGAAAGAGACAAAGAAAGTATCAACTGGAGTAGCTAATCCCCTAAGGACAAGGACGAGTAAGCGAAGTTGTTAACCATCCGCTGGGGATTTCCTTGGCTGCTCAATAGGCTGGACTATACATCAATGCTGAGGTACAGCATACCAAAGTGAACCTCCTAGTTGATACCGTAGTCATAATGTCATTTGTCTCTGGAGGTATATGAGAAAATACCAGAGGAGAGAAGACCTAAATTGAAAGAGGTTAAAAAGGATAGCATGGCTGCTAATGGCAGTAAGTGGGAAAAAATTCTTCGGGGTATTTGTGATTAAGCCCGAGGGTTGCCGGGACGTGTACTTTGAGGCTATGGAAGCCAGAATAAGCATTGAAGGAATTTTTGGTTTGCCTAATTGAAATCAAGAAGGTGCTTGATTGATTTAAAGTGAGGATCTCTATTGCTGGACGACGTGCCAATTGACACTTAATATGGATGCTTTCGAGTTGTCGCCTTTGAAAAGGTAACCCATTCGTGGTAAGAGAGATGTTTATTGCAGGAAAATACGTTCTCCATTGGGTGAACAGATGAAAAGCAATTCTTATTGAAACAGCTGACTGCTTCTTGGAAAATGATCAGGCTCTTGATGCCCGATCATTGGTATATAATGAGACTACAGTTCCCTGGAGACTCATGAATCTCCAGGAAGATCTGCAAACGATCTACACTAATATCGCTTGTTCCAGCCCTACAGCTAGCATCATGTGCACCATCTGGAGAGCTTAGATATGATTAACACCAACTATAGGAGAAGGCAAGAGAACACCTGACCCCAGACAGAGCAATAGAGCCAGGCTTTTAATTATTGACATGCAAGAACATGTTCGCATCCACTGAAAGTGATCTTGGACGAACAACGGTTGTGAGACACAATATCCCTGGTATTTTATTTAAGGTTATATATAATTTTGTTTACCTAGACATTTATACACCATACAATGAACTGTCTGGGGATAGGCAGCTCCAGCTACAGTCCAAGATACAAAAATATCCTCAATCTATTTAATGTCTGCTTCTTCTTTTTTTTGATATTTCACACACTCAATTTCATTTTAATCATATATCATATGTATTTAATTATTATGTCAGACAATTTTATTATATCTCGCAGATTACATACATAATCCACACATGTCATATACAATGTATACTTGGTACATACTCGTACATTATGCATATTGAGTGTATTTACTTAATCATAAATATTAATATGTGCTATTTACTATCATTTTTTAAGTTCAAGCAAAAAATTATATATACGATTTATCGCAATAATATTATCCGGATAAAAAGTCTGTTTTCTTTAATAATTAGTCACGTGTTATGTACTTCTGGTTTTGTCGACACCTTGTTTTTTGTATTTCGGTATTTTTATATCAACGACATTTGTTTAACTTCTGACGTGACTTTAAGATATAAAAAATATTTTTTCTTTCAGTGTAGTTCGAATAATCCTAAAGGCAGACGCAGGAGTTGTTTTATACTGATTTTTTTCACCTTCCAAATGACCCATTCGTAGTTGTACTAATTATTGTATTGGAAACAGCTATCATCAAATTGTCCAACATATCTCCCAATATCAACATCTCTTAATCAATATTATTTATTGGGGTTGTTAAATCAGATGTAGTGTTATTCTGTAATCATTTTGAATTAAACTTAGTAATTGAGTTGTATAAACACAGCGGAAAAGTAGATGTGGCAGTGTTTCAGTTTCAGTGTTATATTGTGTGACATTTTCCATATTCAGTGACATATTCCACTGGTCTATTCAATACGTACAGTCCTTACTCAGTATATATTATTCTGTGAATGCAATTCCACTAAAATTCTTTCATTATGTTTGTTATTACTATGTCAGAATTTCTTAGATTCCCCATATTTTATACCGTATTTATATATTTATTTGTTTTTATTTTTTATTATTTGTTTGTGATCATTCCATTTTATTTATTCCTTTGGTCTTGTAATTGGTGTTTTGTTATTTCGTAAAAATGACAACTTCGATCAGTTCCTTTGGTTTTAGAATTTTAAAATGATCTAATTTAGAAATAATTATCTCTGACATCTGTTGATGTAAATGTTTTGCTTTTTACTTCTTCATCATTTTGCCCTTGCAAGGCTGTAATGAAACGTTTGGAATAGCTTTCTTTATTTTCGAACTTTCTGCAATCCAGGTTTGTTTCCGTTTAATTATATCAGATTCTATACAGTGTGTTCCTTGTAAAGAAACTACTTCAAATTTCTGACTGTTTATCAAATGCATTAGTCTTACTCTTTTATTACTATTTCTCAAGCCATTTACATTGAGACCGTGTTCAGGTGTTAATCGTACTATTCAATAAATCAAATATTCTGAAACAAACATTTATATCAACATGTTCTTTGTTAACTACAGATATTGTTGTATACATGGATATACTTGATATTCTTATAATTCACATCTGCTGTTTTTATACGGTACAACATTGGAAAAGGAAAATCTGTGAATTGTAACTCTATACATTGTATCTACAATAAATCATTGTTTGTAGCTCATTCAACCAATAATATCACTTGTTCTTGACTTAGGCAATACTTATTTACAATTAAAAGTGCAAACATACATGTACTAAACTTATTCTGGTGGTTTGGATTTGTCGCTCATGAAGCGCTTTCTGCTGCTTGTGCCCTCTGGCGTTTTTTTAGATCTTCACCGCCATTAGCAGCAACACTACCAGAACGCATGAAGTCGCACATGACACCCCACATTGTCATAGCTCCAGAATTGTTGACATGGACCCCTGAGGAATCAATTTTGTCATACAGATTACCTATGGCTTCATTGTTTTTTGTAAGTACATCGTATCAATCAATGACTGACAGGTAATCCCTGCTTTTACACATATGACAAAATTATTGAGTCTGACTAGAGTTCGTTAAATACTCGGGGTTTGCTCCTTTCGCTGCGTCAGGAGATGCACTGCCGACTTTATAAAGCACGTCTATGATCTTGATTGACACTTGATCTGTATCATTCTTTATAGTCATAAATGTAGTATTATTCTTGTCTAGATGTACAAGACTGTCCCCGTCCGTTTTTATTATCGCTAGGCGGTATATCGGCGGTATACCGGTTTCTCCACATCGATAACATGGCATTCGGTTGTTGTCGCCAAACAATCGAACCGTGCATCTTCCAAAGTGTTGTTGTTAATGGCAATGACGACACACAATTCACTAACGTTATGTAACTCGTACCATTTTCAGTATCAGTTCCTTTTTTCATAAACCCATTCACTAACTCTCCAAATTTTGTCATTTGTGTACATATGAAATCGTCCGTCATTTCAACTGGTTCATCTTTTATTGTGATATTGGTAATGTTTTTTTCACACTAGAGAAGCGAACAGTCTGAAAATTAATTACCGTGCCTTCCGTTACGAAAGCCATCTTATTAGTTTTCCCGTCCTTCACTGTGATTACACACGTCTTGTCTAATATCTTATTTGATCTTATTTTTCCTTTATCTATTGAATGTTCAACTGCTTGGAGTACTTTTTCATGAGTTAGTCCTTCTAAGAATCTGTGATAAATGCACAGACATCGGCCTTGTTAATAGATCGGACATTGTCAAATAGTCTGTTTCAACAATCTCTATGGTGACATTAGTGAGTAGTATTCATCACGAATGTAAAATACACTAAAAATGTTTAAAGAAATTCAAAATTGGACACATCTGAATAGAAATTCACAGAGGTGAATAAAAGACAAACCTTGTTGGAATATCGTCCAGTAAAATCGGGACGAATACTGGCGATAAACATACAAATGTAATAATCAAGGGAAATATGTGTGACCCGATGAAGTCCGTCTACTCCAATGATGGGACGTAATTCTCCCCTGGTATTGTTTTAGTACAATGGATAGATGACATTCTTAGATTATGTGTTGATTGTGGGCGGCTCATGCTGTGAGCATTTATGATGCCTATCAATTGCCAAGCATCGATGAGGCATTAGACAACTTGTGAAGATGTTATTGGTTTTCTACATAGACATATATACTTACTATATGTATACTTAGACATAAATGCAGGGTACTGGAAGGTTGAGCTAGAGAGTGATGATCTTCCTAAAACTGCCTTTGCAACCAGAACTGGATATGTGAATTTTAGTTGATGCCCTTTGGGTTGATTTCTGCTCCAGCCATCTTTGAGCGGCTTATGGAAACTTTGTTAGCCGGACTTCAGTGGCAGACTCATTTATGTGTGTGGTGTGATTGTGCTTGGTCATCCTAAAAAATCTACAAACTGTGTTACAGAAACTCCTTATTGAAGGGTTGAAACTAAAAAACAAGAAATGCCAATTATTTGGATAGGAGGTGATTTATTTTGGACATGTGATCTCAGAGGAAGGAACATGCAGCTTCTGATAGTGAAAAATGAAAGTTGTCGAAAAGTGGCCTGTACTAATACCATTAATTAGGTGAGATCATTTCTTGATGTCTTCACCGACTGACTGAGTATGACAGAACTTTTGCGTGGACTGATTCCTGCCAGGAGGCATTCACTACACTAAAACATCAGTTAATCAATGCCCCTATACTGTCCCATCTAGATTTCAAACAACCGTTTATTCTAGACATTGATGCAAATGATAAATCTAATGGTGCAGTTCTGTCTTAAAACATCGATGGGAATGAGAGACCCATCGCAACTGTAGGCCGAATGATGACGAAAGTATTTACTGTGTGACAAGACTTGTTAACAGTTGTGCAATTTTGTAAAACATTTCAAACACAATCTGAAAGGTAGGCGGTTTACTGTGAGAAGAAATCAAAGTTCTCTGCATTGGCTACTTAACTTTAAGGCACCAGAGGGTCAAATGGCCAGAAGGCTACAGGTTTTGAGTTCCTATAACATGGACATTAAATACAGACCAGGAAATGAGCACCGCATGCTGATAAAGTAAGTCGGATACCATGCCGACAATGTGGGTTCTACCCCTTGTGAGAGAAAGGTACTGAAACGGAAGCTGTAAATGCTGCCATGATGTGCAGCCATAAAACGACCGAGATCTCGGAGGACCAAGAGTCCAAAATTGGAGTGGTCGTTGCTTCAACAAAATCAGAAAAACAATGCAGACATTGCTGAAGTGTTCAAATGGGTTTCGGAAGGAGAATAACCACCGAAAGATGATATTGGTTACCAGCGCATCATTGTGAAATGGTGCCATTACGGGAAAAAGTCCCCACTCAACAACAAGTCTACAAGCAATCATACCCGCAGCAGGGAAACGACTAGTGTTGAGCAACAGTCATGACAATCGGGTCATATATATATAGTTACTATAACCTCTAGACTGATCATACACCTGTGACCGGGTCCTATATATATAGTTACAATAACCTCTAGACTGATCATACACCTGTGACCGGGTCCTATATATATAGTTACTATAACCTCTAGACTAATCATACACCTGTGACTGGGTCCTATATATATAGTAACAATAACCTCTAGACTGATCATACACCTGTGACCGGGTCATATATATATAGTTACTATAACCTCTAGACTGATCATACACCTGTGACCGGGTCCTATATATATAGTTACAATAACCTCTAGACTTATCATACACCTGTGACCGGGTCCTATATATATAGTTACCATAACCTCTAGACTGATCATACACCTGTGACCGGGTCCTATATATATAGTAACAATAACCTCTAGACTGATCATATACCTGTGACTGGGTCCTATATATATAGTTACAATAACCTTTATATATTTCCTTACCATGATGTTAAAAAATTCGGCAAAGGGATTTATTGGCAAAGAGGTGGTCAGTGGAGCGAGAAAGAGGAGTCCAATTCGGTGGAGAAGTTGATCGTCTAACCCCGTACAGGAGGAGAGCGAGAAAGAGGAGTCCAATTTATGGAGGAGTTGATCGTCTAACTCCGTACAGGAGGAGAGCGAGAAAGAGGAGTCCAATTCGGTGGAGAAGTTGATCGTCTAACCCCGTACAGGAGGAGAGCGAGAAAGAGGAGTCCAATTCGGTGGAGAAGTTGATCGTCTAAGCCCGTACAGGAGGAGAGCGAGAAAGAGGACTCCAATTCGGTGGAGAAGTTGATCGTCTAACCCCGCACAGGAGGAGAGCGAGAAAGAGGAGTCCAACTCAGTGGAGAAGTTGATCGTCTAACCCCGTACAGGAGGAGAGCGAGAAAGGGGAGTCCAATTCAGTGGAGAAGTTGATTGTCTAACCCCGTACAGGAGGAGAGCGAGAAAGGGGAGTCCAATTCAGTGGAGAAGTTGATTGTCTAACCCCGTACAGGAGGAGAGCGAGAAAGGGGAGTCCAATTCAGTGGAGAAGTTGATCGTCTAACCCCGTACAGGAGGAGAGCGAGAAAGCGGAGTCCAATTCAGTGGAGAAGTTGATCGTCTAATCCCGTACAGGAGGAGAGCGAGAAAGAGGAGTCCAATTCGGTGGAGAAGTTGATCGTCTAACCCCGTACAGGAGGAGAGCGAGAAAGGGGAGTCCAATTCAGTGGAGAAGTTGATCGTCTAACCCCGTACAGGAGGAGAGCGAGAAAGAGGAGTCCAATTCGGTGGAGAAGTTGATCGTCTAACCCGGTACAGGAGGAGAGCGAGAAAGGGGAGTCCAATTCAGTGGAGAAGTTGATCGTCTAACCCCGTACAGGAGGAGAGCGAGAAAGGGGAGTCCAATTCAGTGGAGAAGTTGATCGTCTAACCCTGTACAGGAGGAGAGCGAGAAAGCGGAGTCCAATTCAGTGGAGAAGTTGATCGTCTAACCCCGTACAGGAGGAGAGCGAGAAAGGGGAGTCCAATTCAGTGGAGAAGTTGATCGTCTAACCCCGTACAGGAGGAGAGCGAGAAAGGGGAGTCCAATTCAGTGGAGAAGTTGATCGTCTAACCCCGTACAGGAGGAGAGCGAGAAAGGGGAGTCCAATTCAGTGGAGAATTTTATCGTCTAACCCTGTACAGGAGGAGAGCGAGAAAGAGGAGTCCAATTCAGTGGAGAAGTTGATCGTCTAACCCCGTGCAGGAGGAGAGCGAGAAAGAGGAGTCCAACTTAGTGGAGAAGTTGATCGTCTAACCCCGTACAGGAGGAGAGCGAGAAAGAGGAGTCCAATTCAGTGGAGAAGTTGATCGTCTAACTCCGTACAGGCGGAGAGCGAGAAAGAGGAGTCTAGTTCAGTGGAGAAGTTGATCGTCTAACTCCGTACAGGAGGAGAGCGAGAAAGAGGAGTCCAATTTATGGAGGAAGCGAAAAA